>NC_056741.1:841946816-842246816 GCF_019279795.1 Protopterus annectens
TGTAGCTCATTCTTCTCATTCGAGTTGACAGGGGCAGACAGGACCTATGGGCTTCGCGGCAACTCGACAGTCAATCTCTGCATCTGAATCCAACTTGTCTCCATCAGAGCCCCAGAGACTTGTTCTGCCAAAATGACATGCAAATGGAAACACATAGACTCCTCGCCTGAGTTTGTCACTGAAGTCTCCCTGGAAGACGTTACTTTTGGGGACATTCTAGAATCACAGAGTTTTCGCCATGACATTCCTGGAGATAGAGGCAGAGGTGAAGAGAATTTGAACAGACATTGTCCAAGAGGCAGAAGTGGACTGCAGATCCAAGGTTTCTGTGGCCCCTTCACTGAGAAACCCTACCAGTGTCCTTGAACAGTTGCCTGGCTGCTGCACCTGGAAACAGTCAGGGGGATGTTTAACCTTATACCCTCTGGCCTGGCAAACATTACTTCCGATTCATGAGTGTTTAGGATAATTACCAGAGGCTATACCATACCCTTTTTGTTTTCCCCAAAGAAAAGACTGAAGATTCCCATTATTCCACCTGATCAGTTGGAATCCACAGCAATGTAAGTGTTAAAGTTGCTAAACAAAAGTGTCATCCAGCTGGTCCCCCCAGACCAGTTAGAATCCAAAGTCTGTTCCATGCTTTTTTTTAGTTCCAAAAAAGACAGGGGACCTCAGACCAGTAGTGAATCTCAGCCACTTCAATCACTTTGTCAGATAGACAATACTCGGGATGGTTATGGTACAATCCATTCTGCCTCTGTTGAGAAAGGTCAGTTGGATGCGCTCTGTAGATCTCTAGGTCACCGACTACCACATCAGGATTCAAAGACAATCCAGGAGATTCCTTCATACCTATGCAGACCTCCTCAAGGCCCTATTCCTGTATTCTGCCTCCTATAGGCTTTTGAGGGGAGATCTATGCCTTGCATACAGGCTATTGTCAGACCCCACTCTGATGGACCTCCTGCATATCCACACAACAAACACTACCAGAATTACCCGTTCTAAAAGACTTTAACCTTGCCTGTGATATAAATAGGACCTGTTGGAGAAATAGGTATGCATTCCAAAGGTTACACCTTGTATGGAACAGGCTCCCCATCAATATGAAACAGAGTTCCTCCCTAATCCAGTTCAAGTGCAACTTGGATAGTTGGATAGAAAACCAGAAATTCATCTCTGCTTTGGCACCTATGTCTCTGATGCAAACAGGTAACCTGTAAATGGTTAATCTTCCAGGCCCATGCTTACACTTAGCAAGGGTATCAGAACTCTTCAGAGATTTAGGATACATGGCTAGGCTTAAAAAAGCCCTTTGTGGTCGTTAGCCTAGTAAACACCTATGAACCTATTTCTGGCTGGGAGTCGAGCACTACTAATTCAGGGCACTGCCTTTCGGTCACACCACAGCCCCCAGGTGTTCACCAAGATTATGTGTGACAGTAGTGGCAGCTCACCTATGACTGCAAGGGATCCAATTCTTCCCATGTTTAGACAATTGGCTCCTAATTGCTACCTTCAAAGCTCTACTATTACAGCACCAAGCTTTTCTTCTCAGTCTTGCAGACCACTTAGGGATAACAATCAATCATATGAAGAGCCAGTTGCCACCTACACAACAAATAGAATTTGTTGGATGTCAGATAGATACAGTTTGACAGATTGCCAAACTTCTAGTCACAAGAGTTTGGTCATTATGGCTGGTACCTTCTCCAGTAATTCAACAGGCAAAACTGATTCTTTGTCTGTTAGGCCTGATGGCCTCTGCTATTATCTTAGTACCATTAGCAAGGTATCACATAACAGTGTTGCAGTGGACAGTATTTATTCAGTGGTCACAAAACATTCAAAATCTACCTGCCGAGATCCGGCTCACTGAAATATAAAGAACCATATAAGGCGGTAGATGATTTTTTCATCAGTGGTAGAAGGGAGACCTTTCTACACACCTGTTCCCCAGGCCACACCAACCAAGGATACTTCCTTTCTAAGGTTGGATGGGCATTTCGAAGGGAAGATACTTCAATGGACTTGGTCACTTATGGAGGCCAAAACTTCACCTCAGTGTCTTAGAGATGAGGGCAGTTTTCTTAGCATTGCAAGCTCTTCAGGACTCCCTGCCCAAGGGTATATCTTTCATTCACACAATTTGTCGGTGGTATGGTACATCAACAAACAAGGCAGAACATGTTCATACCCTTTTTACTAGGAGGCCAAGCAAATCTGGCAATGGGCAATGTCTTCTCATAGCTTTCTAGTGGCAATGTACATTCCTGGGATGTCGATATTCTAGTAGACAGACTGAGCAGGTGTATCCTATTACCTCACAAGTGGTCTCTCAAACGGACAGTGGTAACAGAGGCATTCAGCTGCTGGGGCCAACCTTGCTGCAATCTCTTTGCCTTTTACCTAAACAACAAAGGCAGTCATTACTTCACCCTCATCCCTCTGCAGAGACAGCCACTGAGAGATGCTTTAGTCCATTTTTGGCCCCCAGGTCTCCTGTGTGCCTTTCTACTGATACCTCATCTGACAAAATTCGTATAGAAAGCCATGAGGGGGGAAGGCCAAGGTGATCCTCATTGCCCTGTTTTGGCTCCAGCAGGTATGGTTCCCCTTCCTTTAGCCTCACTTACTGCACCTGCCCTGGCTGCTGGATCCCATTCCAGATCTACCAAGTCACCCATCCAGAATGCCTCTATGGATCTTCTGACCCTGAAATTAACCATGTGGTTTCTCCAATTCTAATGATAGCCAGAGAAGCCAGGCTGTCTTCCCTGTTGGTCCATATAATATCTTCTCAGAAATAAACAACAAATAAGGTTTACAAAAGCAAGTGGAAAGGATTTTCCCTTCAGGCATCTTCAAGAGGATTGGATTCTTTTTCAGACCCTCTACCATCAACACTGGAAATTCTTTCAGAACTTTTTTGACAGGGTTCCAGTTACTCTAGTATAAAGCTTCAGATGGTTGTGATTTTTAATTTTCACATAGGACATATTGATTCATCTGTTGCTTCTCTTAGGAGATCTAAAGCCTTCCTTAAAGGAACCATTTTGTTAAGATCTGCCATTGGAGATCCAGTCCCTCTATGGGATATCACATTGTTGCTTCAGTTATTAACTCAAAAACCCTTTCAACCTGAGGCCTCAACTGCCTTAAAATTTCTTTCTTGGAAAACCATTTTTCTGTTTGCTGTTACCACCGCTAGATGTGCTTTGGAGTTATTAACCAAGCACTATCATGCATGCCACCCTTTTACATCTTTCACAAAGATAGTGTCCTTGATAACTAACCCATCTTTTCTCCCAAAGGTGTCATTTGAAACAAATTTGAATCAATACATTATAACTTACCTGTGTTTTTTCCTAAATACTCAACCAAAATTGAACACATGCTTCATATTTTAGATGTCCACAGACAGCTTGGTTTTTATCTACATTGTACAAAAGATAGAAAATCAGACCAGCTATTTGTATTTTTTTCCAAAACAAAAATAGGACAACATGTATCAAAAGGTATACCTGCTAAGCAGCAGGAAGATGATATTTGCTTTGTTTATAAAACTCGAGGATTACCTTTGTACTCAAAACCTAAGGCTAACTTCACTAGAGCAATGGCCACTTATGCAGCATTTGCCAAAAAAGTTCCTATTAGCAAATCTGTGCAGCAATGACCTGGTCATCAGCTTACACCTTTGTATCTCATTAAAAGTTAGATGTGCAGAGCTTGAGCATCTTTTGGCTCTGCTATTCTCAGGAATGTCCTTCCTTGAGACAACCCAGGTTCTTTTAGGCAGCTTGGGACTCTGTCCCATATGTTCAATTGGATGAAAATAGACATCCGATATGATAGTTATGTACTTACCATAATGCTAGATCAATGTTGTTTGATTTTCATCCAGTTCGAATTCCTTCCCACCTTCCCCTTCCAGATTGCCATTTGCATCTTCTGGGGCTCTGATAGACCTCAACTAAGACCCTGTCTGTTTGTTCCAAGTAATTATTCACTATGCTTGGAACATTTTTAGATTATTACTGTATTCAATACAGTTTTAGTCCACGTGATTGGAATAGTCAGAAAATTTGATCTGAGGTAAATTAGACAAAAGGAGGGAGTTGTGGGTAAGGGAGGAGTAAGAGCTTTCAGAATCAAGAAGTCTGGTAGAAGGCGCAGAGGTCGAATCCAATTGAATCCGACAACTGACAACCTATACTTTAAACCAGACAAAAATGAGACAACATGGATCTAACATTATGGTAAGTATATAACTGTCATAGATGCCCCACAAAGAACCATACCTGGCTTAGCTAGTGTCCGGTGTCTGTCCCTGATCAAGCATCCTATCCACTGAAGTTTGCTGTTGAAAAGTAAAAAAAAGAAAAAAGGTCCATGTTACCTTAGTCTGCCACTCCAAGCCAGATACCCTACAGCTCTTCAACTGAAGAGCAAAATAAGGACTTCTACTTTTAAATTATAGCAAGAGCAAGCTGATTGCTACAGCTTAGTACACAAGAAGAGTTCATATGCTCAAGTGCTTTTCTGTACCAGCGCTTAGAAATGTCAGTCCAGAAAAGAATGCAGGTGGAATTGCACTTTCTTGTTGCAGGTCCTAACACCTTGCTGCCACAATCTCTCCACACTTCCTACATTTTTGTCTCTAGTACTCAGTGTTAGGACCTCTTCTTTTCTGCATCTACTTCTCTGATCTCCAGACTGGGAATTGGCACCTTTGGTTAACTGAGTTTGGGCATTATTGTTTAATCTCCTTTGATATCCATTCATTACAGCAGGAACTCTCCTGTAGCCCATGTGTCTTCATGGCTTCATCCCATTCTATTGCCTTTCCCTCTCTGATTATTTGCTACCAATACCTATGTTCCTTTGCCATTTTTCTCCAGTAAATTCCAGGCTCCTCTTGGCTATTCTGTGTACCCATACTTGCTGTCAACCCTACTGACAAAAATCTCCTTTCTTTAGTCTCATTTTCGCTTATTTCTTAGAATACTTTCTCCTATTTTTTTAATACATTTATTTAGTTCTTTTTTCATCATCTTTATTAAGTTATCACTTAAGACATAGACAAATTTACATTAACTGAAAAGAAAACAAGCCATTTTAACATTTTTTTCATTTAAATGCAATATGTATCACATATATTTTCTTTGTTACTATCACCAGTCCAATATTATAAAATATTGCCGACTTTTATCTAATTTGCACCTTCCATTTTCTAAAGATCCCACTTCCACTTTTTTTAATCTCTATTATAATATTTAGTACCTCAAATACAGTTGGTGTATACTTTTTTGGCAGCCAACAGAATTAAAGTTGATAAGAGCTTAGTATGTCAAGACAGTTGAGTTCCTGTATCCCAGCTCATAAGAATTAGTTCCCTACTTACAGCCATTTGCTCACCCAATATTTTGATAGAATACTTTGTATATAATTGTAATTGTCTGCCAACTCATTACACTTCCAAAACATATGTTAAGTTACCTATTTCTTCTCCATCACACCTCCAACATTTGTTATCTACATTAGGAAAAAGTCTTTGAAGTCTGGTTGGGGTGTAAAAATACCTATGAAAACACTGTCAAGCAAAGATTCTAAACCTTCTGGACTTGGTTGCATGCTTGGGAGCCATACATATGTCTTCCCAATGTTTTCTTGTAAATTGCTTTCCCATTCTTTCTTCCCAATCTATTCCATAAATTGTGATTGATTTTTATAGTTATGATGCAATAGTTTATATGCCCTACCAATTGTCCCTTTTTTACCAGCTGCTTCTGTTCTACATTCAACTAAAAACTCTACCAGAGCAGGTCTTTCGCTTAAAGTCCCCCATTCCTTTCTCTTTGCCTGTACTCTGATATCAAGCCACGATAGGGAGGATAGTCTGTAGCCTACAATCCAGTGTTTTCTTGGCCTCGTCCTAGTCCATTACCTTTCCTGCTTGAGTTATTTGCTCCCCATATCTTAGTTCCTTTGCCATGTTTCTCCAGCAAATTCCATCCCCCACTTGCCTATTTTCTGTACCCTACTTGCAGTCATACTTATTGGGAAAATCTCCTTTCTCCATTCTTGAATTGGCTTAGTTCTTAAAATAGTTGCTGCCACTTTATGTATATAACATTTTGTATGGTTGTTATTATTCTCGTTAAGGAGCAGCATCCAAAATCCCGCTTTTTCTCTGTTTGTTGAACTTCTCCCCTTGCTTTCATAATCACCCTTTTTCACTTTGAATTATAACTTTCATCTTGTTTTATGTATATGAGCCTTAACTGTGTTGCTCTAAAATATTCCTTCAAACCAGGTAAACCTAAACCACCTTGTTCTATTGGAAGGATCAGCATATTCCACCTAACTCTTGTCCTCTTTCCCTCACAGATACACTCTTTCAATTCTTTATTAATTTATGTCCACAACTTCTCTTTGGGTTTGTAAACGTATGCCTGGCCCATAAACAAGACTAAAGAAACTAAAAACCTTTTCACAGCTAGTATCTTACTGTCCATATCCATTAATAAATGTTTGCAGTTTCTCAGTTTTTGTATTATCTTTGGCTTAGTCTTTTCCCACATATCCTTAGCTGATAAACTTTTTAATCCATACTCCTAAATATTTTGTCTTATCCTGTCTCCATAACATGGGTATTACTGAACCGATTTGTGTGTGGGTACCTAAGTTATTGCTATAGCCTTTGTTTCCCGAAAAAAACTTGAATCTGTTTCACAATGTTCCATAACACTGAGATGTTCTTTTCTGGATTCATCCAGTACAAAATAATATTATCTACAAATAAAACTAACTTTTCTTGATTACCATACCAGTTATAGCCTTGTATTTCTGAATCCTTTATTTTCTTTGGCAGTGGCTCTAAATATAAAGCAAGTAAAGGGGAAAGAGGACACCTCTGCCTGGTTCCTCTGTTTAAACAGACCTTATATAAGAGAAACCCTCCCATTTTAATTATTGCCTCTGATCCTTCATATATCATTCTAATTAACCTTATTATTGTATCAGTGAATGCAAATGCTTCCATTGCCCTACTCATAAAATCCCAGCTTTCACTGTCAAATCCTTTCTCTGCATTAAGACCCAGCAACAACAGATGTATTTTCTTACAATCTGCTTCCCTCTGGATCATCATTGTTCAACTAATGTTGTCAGATGTTTGTCTCCCCTCCACAAAACCACACTGATCCAATTTTAACAATTTTGGGAAAACCTTTGCCATTCTTTTAGCTAGTGTAGACATAATCAATTTTCAGTCATGGTTTAAAGTTGAAGTGGGTGTATATGAAGCTGGGTTTGAAGGGTCTTTGCCATATTTAGGTAACACAGCCACCTCAGTTTTTGGTGCTTCTCTTCCTTTTAAAATACTGTTAAACAACATCTTCCACATCTTTATCACTTTCCTCCCTCATAATTTCCAAACTTCCACAGGAATACCATCTGCTCCTGGAGACTTTCTTGAAGATTGATTATACATCACTGTTTTTAGCGTATCACTTCCTATCTTAACTGTTGAATGTTATGTAGTCCTATCTCGCCTACATTCTTACCCGTGGGTTTGGAGCCGATATTCGGCTCCGACTCGGCCAAACTTTTCTAACTCAAAGTCTTCTATTGGCTGGGCTAAGCAGGTAACCCATGGTGCACTGCTCCATATCCCCAGATCTTGTTTGCCGCTCGTGTAGCTCAGACGTGGTCTTGCTCTTGGCTGTGGCTAAGTACCTTTTTCTTGTCTTGAGAAAAAAATTTTGTTCATAAACAAAAAGCTATTTTCATAGCTATTCTCTTTAGTGTTGTTTAAGGTTTTGGTAGTGTGCTTGTTTTGTGGTATCCCGCTAACTGTTCCCTCGGGCTAGGCCCATTTCAGTTAGAGGACCTAGTCCTTTGTCCTGTCTGTTCACTAAACCATTTAAGTTAGAGGTTTGCTTCTGTTCCCTTACCTTGTGGTCATTAACCGTTTTAGTTAGAGGTTTTTGACATAGTTTCTCTCAGTGTGTGTCTCTAGTGTGTGTGTACTGTCACAATTTATAACTGGTTCCCGCGTTTTTTGTGGTGTTGAGCATCTGTGAGTTTCTTGTCAGACCATTTCTTAGGTTGCGTTGTTGGTGTTTGTTGTGAAAGATGTCAAAAGATTCCAAGGAGCACAAACCTTTGGGTTTCAAAAAGTGCTCTAAATGTGGTTACAAAATGTCCATCACCGATGGGCATTCTGTTTATGTCTATTTCCTGGGAGCCATTCATCTGCAGGAGTCCTGCAGTTTTTGCCATGCGTTCAGTCCCAGAGTGCTCCAAGAGAGAAAGAATAAGCTGATCTTAAAGGGACTGTTGAAACCCTCTTTCGAAGAGACCTTGGATTCTTCTTCCAGTGCTAAGTCTAAATCATCCCAGTCAAAAAAGAGATCTCCGGCTCTGTCAGCTTCATCGGAGCCTCCGGAGAAGGTCACAAAAATTGCATCGACCTCCTCGGCTCCACTGTCCTCGGGGCCGCAAGAGGTGTCAGTGTTGATGTAATCGGCGTCGGCTCCAATTATATTGGAACCTCTTCGGAGCCGATTGCCCAGTCTCAGACCTTTTTCTCCTGAGAGGAGATCTCGATCTCCCTCCCTGTCCTCCAAATCCTCCAGGACCCTTTCAGATGTGGATGTTGATAGGGTGGTCCAGAGGCTCCTCCAGTCACCGGTTTTGGCGAAATTGTTTCCGGCTCCGGCCAAGTCGGCTGAGGAGCCCGTCCCAACCCCTTCTTTGATCATTCCTCCTCCGAGCGCATCTCTGTCTTCAGAGCCGGAGTGTTCCACGCTGTGTGATGTTCCTAGGCCGGTTCCGATGACCCCTCCAACTCCATCGGTACCGGCATCGGCTCAAACCCCGTCGGCTCCGTCCTCGGGGTTCGGGACTCGGGATACTTCGGTCAGGCCCGAGGGGGACATCTTGGGACATTCTTTGGTTCCTGGTCTCCCTCTCGGTGCCTAGGCTGGTGGAACTCTGACTCCCATCATGGTCACGGAGGCTGGTCGGTCCTCGGACTCGGGGGGGGGGGGGCTGCCTTCGAGGCCATGCATACTGCGCTGGCCAGATTGTCAGCTACATCAGGCGTGTTAGTCACTCTGTCCCCACCACTCCGGTGAGAGCCTCTGATCACCACCTATCCATGGACAGCAGAGCATCAAGGCCTAGGGATACCCCCATGAGTGGTCCCCAACTTTCTGAGAACCCTTCAGAGTTCGTGCCTGAGGAGCCCCCTAGAAAGAAAGCGTGCAAGAGGAAGCACATAGACTCCCAGGATGAGTCCCTCATCTCTGATACTGACCTCGAGGAATCGGAGGGGTCCCCCAAGTCATCCTCTGATGATGTTTCCTTCTCCGACATCCTGGAGATACTGAAACAAAGAGGTGACTGGCCGTCCAAAGCCCAATCCGAGGAGGAGTCGGTATTCCTTAAGGCCTTTGGTGCTCAGCCCTCTGCCTCCTGGGTGTCCCCACCCTTCGACGAGCTCCTTGATTTGATCTGTCGAAGGGTGTGGGAAAACCCTGATTCTGTGGAGCATGTACCCAGGCATCCCAACAGGTTTCTTTCTGCTCCCCAGGTCAAGGAGTTTCTGTCCAAGGGAGTCCCTGTAGATGCCATGGTGGTGGCGGCGGCCACTCAGAAGGAAGTAGCAGAGACTTCTTCCTCCGTCCATCCTCCTAACAAGGAGTCTAGGCCCATGGACTGGTACGGGAAGCGTACCCTCTCATCAGCAACCTTTACCTTATGGCCGCTGAACTATCTGTCTTATTTCACTCGGCTCCAGAGAAATCTCCTCAAGGAGTTAGGAGATACTCTTGCGGGTAACGTCCCTGAGGCGGTGGCCCAGACAGTTAACGCCCAAGTGTCTACCCTCAATTCCATTGTCAACTCCTCCATGCGGCTCATTTCGTTTGCAGCCAAGGGAGCGAGTAGGGCAGCAAGCTCAGGAGTCACCCTTAGAAGGCAAGCCTGGCTGCGTCTGTGTCACTTCGCGGAGGCCTTCAAGTCTTCCTTCACTGATGCCCCCTTTGATGGTTCTTCTTTGTTCGGAACCAAAGTGAAAGACACCCTCACCAGGTGTGAGCAAGAGGGAAAGACCCTGTCTGCTGTAGGGGTCCGTTTTTCCCTTCCTTCTAGGCCTTACCCCAAGGTCCAGCGGGGGGGGGGGGGTGTGGTTCAAGAAATCACAGAGGTTTTTTTTCCAGCCGCTCAAGGTGAGTCCCCCTCCAGAGGCAGAGGAGGGGGAGGTTATTTAGGGAGACGCCACCCTAGAGGCAGAGGGGGCCCCCGCAATTCGGGAGACCGCGATTCCTTTCGTTACTCTCGTTCCTGAGGGAGTGTCCGGCTGTGCTTATCCGGTGCCAGTCGGGGGTAGAATTTCGTTATATCGGGAAGCCTGGAAAAGCATCACCCAGGACCGATGGGTATTATGGATAATTTCCGGAGGTTATCTCATTCTGTTTACATCAGACCCCCCCTTTGATCAGAAAAATCCCAGACGTTCCACCCAGTCAAAGGGATAAAGCAGCCTCAGAGGTTTCAAAGCTGCTAGGAAAAGGCGCCATCCAGCTTGTCCCCTCAGACCAAATCGGATTAGAGACTTACTCAGGATTCTTTTTGGTGCCGAAAAGAACAGGGGACCTGAGACCCATATTAGATCTCAGCCAACTGAACAACTATGTACAGAAGTCCAAGTTCCATATGGTCACATTACAATCGATTCTCCCATTGTTGGGAGAGGAGGTATGGATGTGCTCCATCGACCTCAAGGATGCTTACTACCATGTGAAAATGGACAGGGCATCCAGGAGTCAACTACGCTTCCGGCTGGGAGCCAGTCATTTCCAGTTTTGAGCCCTGCCCTTTGGTCTCACCACAGCCCCCAGGGTGTTCACCAAGTGTATGGTGGTGGTGACTGCTCACTTGAGACATCAGGGATTCCAAGTGTTTCCATATCTGGATGACTGTCTCCTTACCCACCCCCACCAGGCATCAACTAGTCCAAACCAGGGACGCTACCATCACTCTATGTCAGCAGTTGGGTGTAACACTAAATTGGGACAAATCTGCTTTGTTGCCTTCACAGTGTGTCACCTTTATGGACGCAGAATTAGACACCATTCGAATGAGAGCATTTTTACCGCAGGAGAGGATCAGAGTCTTACAACAACAGATACACATCCTGATGCCCCTGAGGAAAGTGAAAGCAAGATGGGTTCTCCAACTCCTGGGGACCATGGCAGCAACAATTATGTTGGTCCCTCTAGCGAGATTGCACATGAGACTTCTCCAATGACTCCTCTTTGTTCAATGGTCTCTCCAAAAATTTCCACTTTCTCACCCCATTGTGCTCACGGACAGATGCAAGCAGGACCTCAGTTGGTGGCTTTGCACCAACAATTTGGACAGGGGAAGGCCCTTTGTTTCACCCATCCCGGTTGCCACAGTGACCACGGACGCCTCCCAGATGGGGTGGGGGGGCATTATCTTGGCAGGACAGTCCAAGGCACGTGGTAAGAGCATGAGCTACATCTGCATATCAACGTCCTAGAGATGAGAGCAGTGTTGCGTTGCAGGCATTTCAGAGCGTTCTACCTCTAGGGACGATTGCAATAAACTCGGACAACATGTCAGTAGTGTGGTATCTAAACAAGCAAGGAGGAACCATGTCTTACCCCCTGTGCAGAGAGGCCATGCGAGTGTGGCAGTGGGCAGTAACTTCCCAACGGTTTCTGGTGGCAACCCACATTCCGGGGAAGTCCAACATGATTGCAAACAGGCTAAGCAGAGCTATTCTGATGCCTTACGAGTGGTCCCTGAATTGCCTAGTTGCAGAGCGAATCTTCAGCAGATGGGGTCAGCCTTGTTGCGACCTTTTTGCCAGTCCCCTCAATGCAAAATGCAGCAGCTACTTCACGCTGATCCCCCCCACAGGGGGAGTCACCCAGGGATGCTCTGGTTCACGATTGGCCCTCCAGTCTGCTTTATGCTTTCCCTCCATTTCCCTTGCTGTCAAAGGTGATTCAGAAAGTGCAGTCCTTGAGAAGCAGAATGATTCTGATTGCTCCACACTGGCCTCGTCAAGTCTGGTTCCCCTTTCTTCAACCATACATTGTGGACACTCCTTGGATTCTGGGCCCTCAACCAGATTAACTGACACCCATGTCGGGACAGTTCCACCCCTCCCTTATGACCCTCCGGTTGACAGCCTGGCTACTCCACTTCCATTGTTAGTTAGGCTTCATAAATTCTCACCGGAAGTGGTTCACATATTATCTTCCTCTCATAAGCCATCTACTAGGAAAATTTATTCTAGCAAATGGAAGAGGTTTTCCATTTGGGCGCATACCCAAGGAATTGATCCTTACACAGCTCCAATTGCTTCAGTCTTGGAGTTTTTGTCTGTGCTTTTCCATCAGGGTTCCGCATCAGCTACCATCAAAGTTCAGTTGGCAGCGATCTCTAATTTTCATGTTGCTAATGAGCCTAGTCTCATGGCTCAGACTCTGCAAGGCTTTCCTGAAGGGTACTCTGTTACTCCGTCCCCCGGTCTCCGAACCAATCATGCCCTGGGATCTCAATTTTGTTCTACAAGCCCTTACTTCACCACCTTTCGAGCCTGCAGCTACCTGTGAATTGAAATTCTTGACCTGGAAAACAGCCTTCTTAACAGCAATCACTTCAGCAAGGCGAGTTTCAGAAATTCAAGCCCTCTCCATCAAACCTCCATACTTAATCTTCCATAAGGACAGGGTTTCTTTTAGACCAAACCTTTCATTCCTTCCTAAAGTGGCTTCCGTGTCTAATCTTAATCAATCCATTGAGTTGCCTGTGTTCCTTCCTCATTTTTCAAACAAGGCAGAATTTAAATTTCATCAGTTGGATGTACACAGACAATTACATTCCTATCTGCACCGAACAAAAGATATCCAGAGGTCTGATCAACTATTTGTCTCCTTTTCGGAAAACAAAATGGGGTCCCCGGTCTCCAAGATCACCCTATCCAGATGGATATCTTGTTGCATCTCCTTCGCCTATCATGCAGGAGGGAAAGATCTGCCATTTCCGGTCAAGGCTCACTCTACTCGGGCTGTTTCTACATCTACAGCCTATCAAGCCAGATTGTCAATGAATGATATATGTGCTGCAGCTACTTGGGTTTCTCCTCACACAATTGTTTCTCATTACAAATTGGACGTGGATGTTCTTCATCCCACATTGCTGCAGTCCTAACACTTGGGTAGTCCGCTGTCCCAGTCGGCCCGAATACCAAAGTATAAGGCTGACGTCGGTCAAGGCGCATTTGTCTGACATCAGGACGTCAGGGTACAAATGCGCATGACCGACGTCATATCCTCAGTCTTTTTTGCCGCATGGTCCGATGCAGAAGCAGTATTGCGAGTGCAGGTTGGCGTTCTGAAATTTTCTGAAGTCGGAGTTTCAGACCGAATCAAAGTTGGCTAAGTACCCCGTTGGGGAATATTTTGGTTTTTTGCCTCAGTATTTAACCGGATGTCAGAAAAAGTGAATAACTGTATTTCTTGTGGGAAACAGATACCTCATAGAGATTACCATACCTTGTGTATACCTTGCTTAGGGCCTGAGCACGACGTTGTTGGCTGTCGCTCTTGTGCTAGATTTAACAAACGCACTATTAAGAGAAGATTAGATTGTGCCAGGTTAGTTTTGGGAAGCGTTGTAATTACAACATGCCGTCGGATGCTCCGACGCCCGCTTCGTCTAAAAAGCGCAAGGACAAAGCAGCGAAGCCTAGGGTGGAAGAACCGTCTGTCCCGGACGTCGGTTCTTTAGAGGGCTCGGTGGAGCCGGTGGTTCTACCAGAAGTTCCTTTGGATTCTCAGGGAGAGACTTTACTGTTACAAGATGTGTCCTCTCAGGAGGTAGGCCAGGCTGAAGGGGCTTCTCAGGTAGCTGTTCTCCCCTCCCTTCCTAAGGTGGTTAGGCCCTCCCCTTCTGTTTCCAAGGCTTCTTCTAGAGGCAGGCCAGGGTTAACTTCTGTGGGGGTCTCCCCTAGTTCTTCAGGGTCTCTGCCTAAGAAACATATGCTTAAAATGGCAGAAGATTTGATTACTATGATTAGAGGTTCTATGCCCCCCCCTGATAAGAGGCCTAGGGTGGAACCTGAGCTTGAGAGTTTTGAGCAGTGTTCGGAGGCTTCTGAGTCTTCGGCTGAAGACTTGCAGGAGTATCCTCCTTATTCTGATTCTGATGTAGATGACTCTACACCTTCGGCTTCTCCTCCTGAGGATTTTTCTTTTTCAGAGACTCTTCATTCCATGAGGGAGCATTTTAAATGGGAAGGTCAAGATTTCTCTGATTCCAGGAAAAGGCTTAGGGAATTTTTGTTTCTACCCCAGCATAGGCCTTTAGCTATACCTCCTGTTCTGGATGTGGTAGAGGATGTTTTTGCAGAGGCTTCCCTGAACCCTGATTCTTTGCCTCCAGCCCCAGTTAAACCGGATAGGTATTATAGGGTGCCTGAAGCTCATAAGTATCTTTTTAAGAGTCCTAGGGCAGACCCAGAAACTGTTTCTCAGGGCCCTAAAGGTGTTAAGGCTTCTGTTGTTAAAAATCCTGTTCCTTCTGATAAAGAGGCAAGGGCTTTAGATAGATGGGGAAAGAAGGTGTATACTTCTTCCACTTTAGCCATGAGGGCTTTGAATTGCCAGTTTCACATGTTGAAATACCAAAATTATCTCCTTTCACAATTGAAGTCTAAGGTAGATGCTCTGGCGGAAGGTATTGAGTGTAAAGAGTTGCAGGATTTAGTTCATGTTTCTGAACAGGTGGGTAAGCATTCCTTGCAATGTGGTTTTGATGCTGTACAGGCCTCTTCGAGGGTGGCAGCCACTGGTTCTGTTCTTCGCAGGCACGCCTGGCTGAGGGATCAGAATTTAGCTGAACATGTAAAGACAAGGATTTTAGATGCTCCTTTACAATCTGATGTGTTATTTGGTGCGCCTGTGGAAGCAGTTTTAAAGAAAATGGAGGACAAGGCTAAGTCTATGCAGACTGTTAAAGATTTTTTGCAGGTTCAGCCTCCGAAGTTTAGTAGAAATTGGCCTACTAAGGGGTGGACTTATCCTTCTTATGATTCTCAGTCTAGGGGTAGATCTAGACGTGGTAGGGGCAGAGCTCAAGGTTCTTTTAGGCCTAGAACAGGCAGTTCGCCTGCCCAGTCTTCTGGTGAGGGCAGGGGTCAGTCCTTTCGTAAGCAGACCCAATGACTTGCCTTTTCAGCTGCCAGAGCCTTCTCGTGTGGCGGCACCTTTGGGAGGAAGGCTGGCACTTTTCAAAGAAAATTGGAGTGTTATTACCCAAGACAGATGGGTATTGGATATCGTTCACCACGGTTACAGGTTTTATTTCCATACCTTGCCTCCTTTCAAAGGCATGCCAGACATTCCTCCTATACAAAGACAAGAGGCTCACAAGCAAATTTCTCTGTTGCTCCAGATAGGGGCCATTCAGCCGGTTCCTGTGCCAGAAAGGGGCCTAGGATTTTATTCTCGCCTGTTCCTAGTACCAAAAAGGGGAACACGTGGAGACCAATTTTGGATTTGTCTATCCTCAACACTTATCTGGACATTCCCAAGTTCAAAATGTTGACGTTACAACAGCTTTTACCTCTGATGGGCAAAGATCACTGGATGGTAACTTTAGATCTCAAGGAGGCTTACCTTCATGTGCCTATCAGACTCAGTTGCAGGAAGTATCTGCGTTTCCGAGCTGGAAATTCCCATTATCAGTTCTCTGCATTGCCCTTTGGCTTATCTACTGCGCCCAGAGTATTCACAAAAGTTCTGGCTCCAGTTGTAGCTTTCTTCAGGCTAAAAGGAATACAAATCTATCCTTACTTGGACGACTGTCTGATTCTGGCTCAAGAAAAGGACGAGCTTCTTCAAAGCATCTGGAATATGTGATAGCAGTGCTAAGATGCCTGGGGTATTCTGTGAACGAAATAAAGTCCAGTCTAGTACCCTCTCAAGACATGTGCTTTCTGGGTGTGAGACTGAATACAGCAGCCCAGATGGCCTTTTTAACCCCGGACAAACAAAAGAATCTTTCCCTTTACTTCCATCAACTATCTCTTCAGTCCGGGCTGACTGCAAGGACAGTCCTTCAAGCCTTAGGGTTCATGGCATCTTGTATTCTGGTGCTTCCCAATGCCAAACTGCATATGAGGAAGCTGCAATGGTATCTAAAAAATGTATGGACACAGCACTGCCAGGATTTGGACACTGTCATTCCAATAATACCTTGCATTCAAAAGGAATTTTTGTGGTGGGCTCAGGAATGTCACCTAAACAAGGGACTCTCTGTGACCCGCCAGAGGCGAGTCAGATTCTAACGACAGATGCCTCAGACATAGCTTGGGGAGCTCATCTGAATGGAAAGTGGATACAAGACAAGTGGCCTGCCAGACTACAGCATCTACATATCAACATGAAGGAGATGTTAGCAGTCCAGTTTGCATTAATGGCTTTCAAGGAGTTACTTCTTCCAGGGCAGGTGTTGATTCTAACAGACAACACAACTGTCATGTGGTACATCAACAAGCAAGGGGGAACACATTCTTATCCTCTATGCAGGCAAGCAATGATTTTGTGGGAGACTGCGCTCAGCTTGCAGCTAAATCTACAGGCAAGGTTTCTGCCAGGAGCACAGAACTCCTTAGCAGATGTGTTAAGCAGGCAAATCATGGATCCCCACGAGTGGAAACTGGATCTTCATGTATTTCGACAATTGACAGTGTCCTGGGGAACTCCAGACATAGATCTGTTCGCTTCTCCACTAAACCACCAGCTGCCAAAGTTTTGCACGAAGAGGTTTCATCACACAGCTTGGAAAGTGGATGCTCTTTCGTTCAGTTGGGAAAATCTTCATGTGTATGCCTTTCCACCTCTGCCTCTCCTCCCAAAGGTACTCCTAAAGGTCAGACAAGACAAGCCAAGGATGATTTTGATAGCTCCAGATTGGCCTCGGCAACACTGGTACCCATTACTGAGGAATCTGGTAAGGAAGCCTCCACGGCCTTTACCTTTAATTCCACATCTTTTGTCTCAGAGGGACGGTCATCTACTCAATGTCAAGCTTCACTCTCTTCATCTAACAGCCTGGCATATTCTGTTTTGAACCACAGCAGGTCTCGACTTCCTCAACAAGTTTTGAATGTGATTATGGAAGCCAGAAGACCTAGTACACGTAAAGTGTATGCAGAAAAATGGAAGAGATTTTTATTTTGGAGTGCAGCAAAGGATTTGGATGTTTCTGAGCCTAATTTGAGTGTGGCTCTTCAATATCTTACTGAGTTATTGGACAAAGGTTTGTCTTTCTCTTCTATTAAGATTCATGCTGCAGCAATTTCAGCTCACTATGATTGTGACCCACCATTGTTTTCTCATCCTTTGTTCAAGCAATTTCTTAGAGGGGCAAAGAATATAAGACCCCCGTAGAGCTCCTACTCCTGCTTGGGACCTCAATTTTGTGTTGGAGAAACTTACTCTACAACCTTTTGAGCCTCGGCTACTGCTGAATTGAAATACTTGTCATGGAAGACTGCTTTTTTGTTGGCCATTACTTCTGCAAGAAGGGTTTCTGAATTGCAGGCCCTTATGGCGGTTGAGCCGTTTTTGATTTTTCATAAGGATAGGGTATCATTACGTACTAATCCTTCATTTATGCCTAAGGTGGTTTCTAGTGTGGCTTTAAACCAAACTATTCATTTGCCTACTTTTTATGCAGATCCCAAAATAGGGGGGAAAAGATTTTGCACACTTTAGATGTACACAGGCAGTTGCGTTATTATTTAAGCAGGACTAGGGATTTTAGGCAGTCTCAGCAGTTGTTTGTTTCTTTTGCTTTGAGTTCCCAGGGCAAGCCTGTGTCAAAACAAACTATATCTAAGTGGATTGGGTTTTGCATTGCATTCTGTTATTCCCATCATGGCAAGGAGATTCCAGCTGGGATTAGGCCTCATTCCACGAGGGCTACTGCCACTTCAACAGCATTTCTAAGGGGTGGCAACTAAGGATATTTTGGAGGCAGCTACTTGGAGTTCAGTGCATACTTTCTCCAAGCCTTACCACCTTCCTCTCTATTCTAAATCCAGGGCTGGTTTTGCCACTGCTGTGTTGCAGGGCATTTTGGCAGCTCCTGCTTCATTATAGTTTAGCCATCCTCCCTTACCTCTGCTTTGGGATTCTACCCAAGTGTTAGGACTGCAGCAATGTGGGATGAAGAACATAGTACAGTTTTGTACCTACCATAAATGTAGATGTTCAAGATCCACATTGCTGCAGTCCAATTTACCCTCCCTCCTTCCCTCTGTGTTTAGGGGTGGTTGTGTGGGTGGGGTTCTATTTTGTAAGTTTGTATATATTGTACATATATTAGGTACAGGAGTGTTTGGTGTTTTTTGGTTTTGGCCTTATCTTTTTAGGGTCTTCTGACATCTGGGGCAAGAAAAGACTGAGGATATGACGTCGGTCATGCGCATTTGTACCCTGACGTCCTGATGTCAGACAAATGCGCCTTGACCGACGTCAGCCTTATACTTTGGTATTCGGGCCGACTGGGACAGCGGACTACCCAAGTGTTAGGACTGCAGCAATGTGGATCTTCGAACATCTACATTTATGGTAGGTACAAAACTGTACTTTTCTAGGGGCAGGTCATCCTTTGGCTCCACAGTCCTCAGGAGTATCTTCCTATGAGCCATCCAGGATGTAGGTACTAGGGACACTGTCCCACGGCTAAGAATGTAGGCGAGATAGGACTACATAACATCAAGAAGTTATGTACTCACCATAACGTTCAATGTATGTAGTCCGTCTCGCCTCGCATTCTTACTTACCCTCCCACCTTCCCCCCTTCCTGGAGGATCTGGAGGTTAGGTTTCTATCTACAGAGTTCCCCTTACTTTAGCTTATTCTTTTACCTGGATGTTGTGTATGCATGGGGTACGAATGAGTATTGCAGCAAACTAGATCTGGGGATATGGAGCAGTGCACCATGGGATACCTTTTTAGCCCAGCCAATAGAAGACTTTGAGCTAGAAACGTTTGGTCGAGTCTGAGCCGATATTCGACTCCGAACCCACAGGTAAGAATGTGAGGTGAGATGGACTACATACATCGAACGCTATGGTGAGTACATAACTTCTTGTTGTTGAGCCTTGTCTAACTCTAATCCTGACATAATTCATTTTTCTGTAAATATTTCCATCTGTACTCTTTCTTGATTTCCATTTTTCTGCTTTATACAAATTTTCATAAATTTTCTGTAATATATGTAAAACCTCTACAGGATATCTGATTATCTTTCTTGTTATAGGTTCTGTAAGTTTGGCAACAAACCTTTCGAAGTTCTGTTGCATAAGTCGTTCTGCTAAAAGTTTTTTTGCTCTAGAGTTGTTATCAAAAAGTACTTTTTTTAACTACAATCTTTCTAAACTCATGCATATTATCCAGATACACCCTTATTTTCTCTTTAGCACTCTACAGTTGCTCCTCTCTTGTTCTGTGAGATTCCTCTTATTCTGCAATACTTAAACCTATGTCACCTCCTCTAAATAATTTTTATTACTTCTTAACCATATCTCTTTCTCTTTTATTTGACCCTGTTTTTAAACTCCATCTTCATTTTATCAAAGTCATGAGCTATAACTTCTGAAGATATTTCTGTCTTCCCTAGAACTCTTGAATAATTTCCACTACCCATTCCTTAAATTTCTCTCTTTTTTTAACACTAGGAGGGAAAGTGCAGGTCTTATTTCTACTTCATTACCTTGCATTTTTATCCTAGTTTGTATTGGTGTATGATCAGAAATAGTTATTTGATATGCGTCAAAGTTTTCAATTAAATGCACATACTCATGTGAAATATAATTTCTCTCAAGTCTAGCCCAGTTATTGTACCTTGGAGAATAATATGTAAATTCTGAGTCCCTACTACTGAATTCACATCTTCCATACCAAATATTTTCATAAATGTCTTCAGAAATCTTCCCTCTTTTGTTATATTGACCCTTCTAGGTCTCTCTGATACATCCTCACTATTGCAAATCAAATTCCAGTTCCTACCTATAAATAATATTCCCTGCTGAAATCTGATTATTTCTCCCAAAAATTTCTTAAGCTCCATAATAGCAGTTTTCGGTGGAATATAAATACGCTCCATTATAATCCTCCTCCGTTGCCAATAGCTCCTTACAACCACAAGTCTACCTACCATTTTTGTCTTTTTTTCCCCTCATCTATCCCTATTAGAGCCCCTCTGGCAATTAGTAGGGTTACTCCCCTTTTCCTCTGTCCCTGATATTCTGCTGAATATCCATTCTGAAATCCTTTCCTTGTCATATTTACATACGCATTTCTTTCCAAGTGCGTCTTCTGCAGCACTGATATTTGTAATCTGTAGTTCTTAATATAACGCTATACTCTTTCCTTTATATCTATACCTGCAAGTCCATTCACGTTCCAGAATAATGTAGACAGCAGTAGCCATCATAACAAAAAGCTGCTGCTCCAACCTATTGTACATAGTTTTTTGAATGTGTATTTCCAGCTTTTGTGTTGCATGCATATACTAATGTTTTGAAGGCTTATCTTTTGTACAGTTGTTTCTTCTCATTTCCATTTGAATTTATTTTATACAATTTTTAAGACTTTTTGTTTTAATAAAAACCATCAAACAAAAAACTAAATGCAAAACACCCCAATCTCCTAGATTAGAACAAACACACAAAACTGTTGTTAAAGTAAGCAAATAAATAACAAAGAGTTTTACCTTTTTAACCTTGGGTCAAGAATCACGCTTTCTGATATGCAGAATACTGGTTTGTCATAAGTAGTGCTGATAGACTGCTTTTACAAAATTTCAGATCAGTCTCCCAGAACAAAGAAACCTGCATTATTTTGTGCTTTTATTATCAGTTGTATGCATGCAGAACTCTGATGTTACATAGCTTTTAACAAATCAATGTATTTTTAAAAAATTATATTTTCTCATGATGCTCGCAGCTTCACGTGTACACTTGACAAAAACATAGACCATCTGGCCTAAGAATCTTATCCTTTGACCTTGTTGCATTCAGTACCAGTACATACGATCTTTACAGACATCCTTGCAAGAACTTATCCTCCCTGAGAAGGCCAGGGCTTACAAAAGATTCGTGACACATTTTTTTTTCTTTCTTTCCTCCATTAACATTCTAAAAACCAGACTCTTAAACGTAGTAACTTCCCTTAACTCCTTCGACTCTTTGCATTTACTTATCTGTCAGTACACTATAATTTGCTAATAAGGAGAATGCAGTTGTAAGGCACTTGAAATAAAAAGCTACAACTTATGTGAAACTATATTTTGCATAATTATGCATCTATATTATATTATGCTGTTAGTATAAACATATTATAAATATTTTATTTGACTTATTTGTGAAGAAACTACAAGTTAATATGCTTTTTGTGAAGAATAATCATGAGACAATATATTTTTCTGTAACAGACCTCCCCCATTTGACACTATTAGTGTCTCACACACACACACACACACACCACACACACACGCACGCACAAATTTTAATTTATTTTAACTTGATAAAATATGCTTTAGCATCATGGTATTCATTATTTACTGTGGTTGAATTTTTATTTACCTTAAGTTTATCATCAGACACCTTTATAGGTAGTATTTTAAGTGTAGGTGAGGTTAAGCGGTTTGTAATTACAGTCTCTAGAACAAAAAATATTAAAACAGCTCAAAGAACAATATTAGTTATTGCTAATGATGCCTTGTAGTATACTAGTTTTCAGGTTACCAAATGCACTGCCCAACCATCCAAAAAGTGTTTTAGTTAGTTAAAGAAACGCTAAGCATGCCAGTGTACAGTGGGAGTCTAAACTGCTGAGCAATGTGTTTATACTAGCGCTGTAGGTTTGTGCAGAGTGCCGCGGGGCTTATCAGTGGAAGAAACTGAAAAAAAATAAATAAAAAGGAAATAGCCTGGGAAAGCCAATCAAGTATAAATGACTGATAAGCCCTGTTCCACTGACACTGGCCCATTCAGACCCCTCAATAATATAGCTGGCAGATGGGACGTATCATAGTCAGCCAGTCACACAGGCTGCATCTGCAGCACACCAGTGTAAAGTATGCATACACCCTTCAATCTGATTTTTCCCCACATACTCTGCACCATTGGAGTACACACCTGGGAATTTTAATAGACAAAATGATAGGGTCTGCTGCTGCTTTGCTACATTGTATGCGCTACAGGCTGAGGCCAGTGGTGATGATGATGCTGACAGTAGGCCCAGACTGAGGAGGAGAAGAATGTTGAGGCACAGGGTAACCTTTCAGGGGCTAAATGAGCTTGAGATAGTACAGCACTACTGGGTGGACAGGGACAATACTACAGGAACTCACTGAGCTCTGCCACCCTGACCTCAGACCCAGAGCCAACAGAGGGGAACCCATCACAGTGGAAACAAAGGTATGTGTAGCTTTAAGAATACTAGCTACAGGTACTTTCCAAAGACCTACTGGGGACATCATGGGAGTCTCACAGGCATCTGCATCCAGGGTACTCCAGTTCCTGGATGTCATGCTAACACATGCCAGTGAGCAAATTTATTTTCCCTGAGGAGATGACCAGCAATATGCATCTCTTCCACCATGTAGCACACTACCCAGAGGTACTGTGTGCCATAGACTGCACTTGTGCACATCAAAGCACCATCCCGTGAGAAGGGTAGAATCTACATCAACTGCAAGGGGCATCACTTCATCAATTGCCAGGTCGTGTGCAATCATCAATGGGTGTGTGCTGGCAGCCCTGGCAGTTATCATGACTCCCACATCTGGCACGCATCACAGCTGTACCAGGCATTTGCCAGGTGGGAGACATCTCATATGACCATCTAGTGGGGGATGCTGGTTATGCACTGGAACCATGGATGATGACATCCATCAGAAATGCACAAACACACCAACTGAAGAACACCATAATGAGGCACACACACAAACTAGGAGCATTGTAGAGCATGTGTTTGGGCTGCTCAAGTCACGGTTCCACTGTCTTGACATATCTGGTGGAGCCCTGGAGTACTCACCGGCAACATGTGCACACATGTTCATAGTATCTGCCATGCTACATAATATGATCTTGCAGAAACAGCTGCGGCAGGAACATCACAGGGAAGTGGGAGACAGCCCCCCCACCATTGCCATGGTCCCCATAGGCACAGGGGGTCTCTGAGGAGGAACCCCCTGAGCCTGTCACTGTAGGCAGACATAGGCGTGCCCAGTACCCCCTGGCCTCGGCAAAGAGGCAGTGCATAGAACATACACTGATAACCTAGGGACTGATGCCTCACTTTGACTCACACACAGTAAAAAGGATGTCAGCCACATCGCACTTATCTGTACCTTACCATGTGTAGGCTGTGTACTGTGTGCATCCGACAGAGTCAGCCCTGAAGCACTGTCATCTTAACTGCTGCAGGCACAAAGTTGGGGTGGTAGATTGTGGTAGCATATGTATGGCATTGCTGCATGTATGCAAGGGAATGGAGTGGGCTACCGGGATAGAAGCAGACAATAGAGCTGTATGGGACAACAGGAACTCTCTCCCAAATACTGGCTGCCCCAGAATATGTAGTAGGCCCCAAGTCAGCAAAACCCACTGCACAATGTGAGGGACTTACAAACAGCGGGGTCATAGGACAGATGCATGGTTGTCAATATTGGAGTCCCATACATACCTTTCAACCTCTTAGAGCAAGAAATCTGTGCAAAGCCATAACGAAATGTGGGGCAAAGGCCCCAAAACAGGGACAATTGTTCAATATTGCTCTTATAAACCTAGAAAGTTGATAGATTAACAAGTTTTGCAGTCGAATGAATTCTCTGAAGGGTAGGAAGTCTGAAACTCAAATGTCTGTCATTAAATTCTAACTTCAGTCTTTAGTGATTTGCCAGTAATTTGCCAGACAACCACAATGTTATGAAAAATGGACTCAAAATGTGAGGCAAACATCTGGACAGTCTGCAAAAATCTGTACAGTTGAGAGGTATGCCTCCCACACACCCGTGTTCACATAGAACTGCAGTAACAGTTATGTTTGTAAGGTAATAGCAGCAGACCACACATTCCCAGGGCTGTCCCAATCAACTTGCTAACATGTTCCATTTCTACAATATCCAGGGGTCAATGTGCTATGTATGTGTGTGGTTAATAGTATCAGGAAGTACACAGCACTGACTGGTGGCTGTTGTGGCACACTGGGTTAAGTGCATTACTGTGGGTAACAGGGTCCATGGTTCGAGACTGGCTGTGACTACTATTTTGCATGTCAACTACACCTACAGTAGGAGTTCTGTAGGCCATCCAGAAGTCATTATTTGTTACTGTATGAAAGATGGACAATGGAGAGATAGGTGGCCACAGATATGGACAGTACACAGCTCTGAGTAACCTGGATGGTGCCTAGTAGAACAGCAGGTTGTGACAAGTCAGTCTAGTGCCAGGATACAAAGGCTGCCACGTAACTGCGTCAGTACTGAGAACAAGTCAATGGGCACTATCCATACCCCACAAATGTCAGGGTTTCTCTGAATTTCCACACGTATGCCTCTTGTATCTGTTATGTTTGTCATAACATTGCATTTGTCTGGCATATTATTGGCAAAACAATACAGGGTGATGTGAAAACATCAATGACAGATGGTTGAAATGTAGACTTCATACCTATAAGAAAATGCAAGCTAATACAAAACCAGTCTACCAACTGTCTATGTTTGGAAGAGCAATATTAAGATGCTGTCCCCATGTCTGGACCTGTGTCCGACTGTGATATATGGCCCTGTCAAGATGTCTGCCTGTAAGAGTTTGAGAGGTATGGCCAACATGTAGTCTTATAGTAACAGTGCAACACAAACTGTCTGTGGACCAGAGCTGATGTATGGGGCACAATGCTGGCCAACCTGCTAAACACGTACAGTCAGAGGTGTGCAGACCATAACCCTGTGTGTGATGTTACTACGTCTACCCCAGCCACGCCATGACTACAACTACATAAGAGCAGCAACTGTGGACATACCCTGCGACTGGAACAGAGCAGGACAAAGGGCCACATATAAGGGGAAGGAGGAACCACCGGCCAGACAAACTTCGAATATACAGACTAGAACACTTCGTGCAGTAGCATGGGTTCCTTGCCTTGTATGCAGTCAGTAGACAAATGTCTTTCAGTGGTTCCTCACATTAATCTGTACTGATCTGCCACTGACATAACAGGACATCACAGTGCTGTGCAAAATGTACCTCACATATTATTCAAAACACTGTTCAGTCCAGTACAATACAGTCTGTACCCACCCTAGATATGACTCAGTTAATAAGGATAGCACACAGCCAGGATATCCCTCAGCCAGTATATCAATGAGGTGCTGGACTGTTTACAGAGGTTCATCAGCTAATCGGTTGTAGCATACAAAATCCTGGACTGGAGTACAGGTTGGTCTGGCCTGGAGTCCCACTCTTACTATTCATGGTCATAGTGGGCATGCTGCTACACTTAGCTACTTTCAGCCCATGTCTGAACCCACATCTGACTATAGAATTGGGATTTACATATATCCTTTCTGCATAAAGACAGCTATGTACACCTTAACTGCCTGTCCCCACCCCCATCACACATGTTTACCCCCATCTATCTGTATGTGGTACAGGTAAGATTTATCTGCATCTATTTAGTGTGATATACATACAGATGTATAGGTAACATATACAAATATATCATTTATAGAGAGGCAGAGACAGGGGGAGAGAGAGAGAGAGACAGACAGAGAGAGACCTTGAAAGGGATAGAGTGATTTATTCCAGTAGACACACAGTTTTAATCAGTGGCATGTGCAAATACTATGGTGAGGCCTATTGTGTAATAGTAGGTAGGGAGGGGTTGTAATCGTGCATCAGTCGCCGTGTGTGTGTGTGTGTGTGTGTGTGTGTGTGTGTGTGTGTGTGTGTGTGTGATGTATGTATGATTACTTCTGTATGTATTACATGTACAGCAGAATACACACCTCCAACAGGCCTATGTCTGTGTAATGGCCACCCATATTTTGGCCCTGTGACTAATGTCCTCCACAACAGTGGTCTCCCTATCATCAGCAACTGATGTTATCCACCCCAACAGCTCTGGCAGACACTCTCTACATTTGTAAGTACCGTGGTGCATGTGATAAGTACATAGTGCTATAGTGTAGACAGATAGGTATTGGTTCAATTCCCAACAACGGCACCTGAGAGAAAGTGTGTGTGTGTGTGTGTGTGTGTGTGTGTGTGTGTGTGTGTGTGTGTGTGTGTGTGTGTGTGTGTGTGAGACAGATAGGTAGTGGTTCAATTCCCAACATTGGCACCCGAGCGAAAGTGCGTGTGTGTGTGTGTGTGTGTATGCATAAGTATATTCCCTTGTGGGTTTGTGTATTTCCTGCCTATGTGTGTGCAATGCCAGTACATTATGGGGTCTGTTCCACCCTGTTAACCCCCCATTGCCCTACTTTACAGGGCCTGTTTATGTCATCCACCTTAGATGCACTGTTTGACACTCTGCAGGCCATACCACTCAACTGTGTAGAGTTTTGCAGAATGTCTAGATGTTTGCCTCTTATATTTGGTTTGTGTCTCATAACATTGTGGTTTTCTGGCAAATCATTGTGAGGTGAAGTCAGAAAATAAAGACAGACATTTGAGTTTCAGACTTCATACCCTCCACAAAATTAATGCTAATGCGAAACCTTTCACTGTATCAGTTATCTACATTTGTAAGAGCAATATGTAAAAAGTGTCCCTGTTTTTGGGCCTGTATCCCCCCATTATTGAAGGCTTTGTCAACATTTATTGTTCTAAGAGGTTGAGAGGTATGCCGCAGGCATAAAAATCCATGGTGCACGCAATAAAGACATAGCACTATAGTACGTACAACTAGATAGGTAGGGGTTCTCATCTCAATACTGGTGACTATGTGAGTGCATGTGTCTGTGCATGCATATCCCCTGTAGCAGTGTAGCTGTCTTGCCTGTGTGTGTGTGTCCAGTGGTTATACCATTTTGTGTACCTGTGCCACCCTGTTAACTCCACCATCACCAACCTATGCAAGGCCTGCAGATGTCATCCACCTTAGATGCAGAGTTGCAGATTTTCAAACACAATAGCACTGTGACACATGCAATACATATGGCAGGCTATAGTGTACATAACTAGATAGATAGGTGTTCTAATTCCAAAACTGGCATGTGTGTTGGAATGCATGTCCAGCAGTGTGTGTGTGTGTGTGACATGGCTATACCATTTTAAGGGCCTGTTAACCCTCAGTGGTAATCCTTACAGTTCCTGCAGATGTCATACACCTGAGTAGCAGTGGCAGACACTGCAACACTGTATAAGCTCCGTGGTTCATGCGCTATGTATAAAGCGCTTTTGTGTGTAAAACTAGGTAGGTAGGGGTTCTACTGTCAACAGGGGCAGTTAATGACTGGGTGTTTGTGTGTACATATGTATATCCCCTTGCAGTAGTATGACTGTGTTAGGGCCACAAACATACCTCTCAACCCCTTAGAGAAAGACATCTGGATAAAGCCATACAGAAAAGTGCGACAAAACCCAGTTATTAAGGTCATTCTTTAAATATTGCTTTGACAAACGTACAAAGTAGATAGCATAACAGATTTTGCATTCCCATAAATTTTCTGAAAGGTATGAAGTCTGGCAGGAAAAATATCTGTCATTATTGTGTAATGTCAGTCTATAATGATTTCACACTACTTTGCCAGATAACCACAATGTTATGGCAAACAGAACAAAAATATGTGGCAAATATCAGAACATTCTGTAGAAATCTGTAGAGGTGAGAGGTATGGCCACCACCTGTCCCACCCTGAAGGCCGCAGTCCATGTTTAGCCAGGTGTGACCTGTGACAGTGACACAAACAATACTGAGGTCCCCAGAGTGTAGGACAACAAACATTTCCTAAAGTTGTCTACTTGCTTAAAGCAGTTATTTCACATCAGAAGCACCTTAATGTTATGAGAAATAGCATAACCCTTGGTAATGTGACACAAAGAAGCTGTCATATTGGCAAACTAAGGGAAGTCCTGTCTGTTGCACTTGCCGTGGGTATGGTATGTCCTGCCAACTGTCACGATACAACAAGACATGTCCCACTTTCCACATTTGATAAGATGGCAACCCTACTTTGTGTCACCTATGTTTGTCCAGTATGTAGACATGTGTAGGCCGTATGAGTAGCTGTCGCCCCCAATGACCCACATGTGTTTAGGCATGAATGCTAACTGCCACCACGAACATATGTAGGTACCACCTAAGGCTGTGGCAACTGTAAGTAGTGTGCTGTCTGTCACTAACCCACAAACTGATGTTAGCACACTGCAATGGGTTCACACAGCGGATACGGAAAAGTGCCAAGAAGATCCTGACCTCAAGCTGAATGCAGAAAACAGTTCCATCATACCATTATAACGAGGACATGGACCCACTGTTTCCCACATCAACGGCAACCCCATAAACACACAAACTGCATTGACAGACCTGGCTACTCAGGTTGATAACACTGTTGCATTCAGCCATCAAGTAGTGACAGTGGTCAGAAAAGGCTTGAACATGGTTCAACACATAGTTAAAGGGACTGCATCCAGACAAAAGCTGGACATTACCTCTGTATAGTCCTCAGTCAGTACAACAATACATTATTGTCATGGCCTGTCTGGTATGTTCCTGTGCAGACATCTGCACCAACTGGAAAGCCTATGTTAACACCCACAAAGGTTATCCATGGCCTTCAACACCTGTTTCATGTAGACAGCCTTGAAGCAGAAGTGGCTCACTTGGTATTGGACATGTTGTCCACAGGTGGGCTGTAGCATGCCTAGATGGCAATGTTATGCTCAGCGCTTCAACAGCTGCCCCATATATGTGAGTATAACTCTGTGCACATTACCAGCACGATAGGCCTGAGTCATATATGCAACAGCAAATAAACCTGCTGGAGAGACAAGTTTCTCTCCCTGAGGCTGCCATGTCTCAGAATTGCACTTCCCTTACATGTCAGAGTATGATGCAGACCCTCATCAAGTGCATCCGCAATGAGTGGATGGGAAAACAAAGCTCTGTCCCAGGGGTCCAACCTGTGTCCATCAATGCCAGGGGCAGCAGTTGCTGATCAATGAGTCTGTTGGTGATAAAGTAATGGCTAGGCTTGTAAGGGACCCAGGGCCAGTACTCTAGTAACCTTCTATGGACCTATGAACCTGTGATCCTACAGAACTCTCAGGTGACATGTATCAAGAGTAGCATGCTGTGTCAAGAGGTATGCATGCAAGAGTACGCTGTCTGCCTCCATTGTTCCTCACACACTGTTCCGCGCATACACACCTAGGTAAACATGCACATATACAGCCATACCTTGGCGAGGAAAAGGTCTCTGCATTGCCACTATGCCATCATGAGCTTCTGTATTGGCAGCTGGTCCCCATGACTTAGACACACAGACACCTGGAATAGAAACAGAATAAGGTCTGTCAGACAGCAGTCAGTCAGCAGTACTAACAGCAATAAAGCATCATGGCACATAGGTACATACACTTTGATGTGTACACATGACAGTTGCCAGCAGACAGCACCTTACAGGACATAATAATACTGCACTACAAACTGCCATTAATTGTACAGTATTCACCTTGTGCATCAGACACGTTAGCATGCCCCTGCAGTGATGGTATGGATAACAGGGATGTAGCACAGGTGTCATCACATGCACAATGTGTGGGGTTGGGTTGCCAAAAGCCTGGGCTGTGCCATGCAGTTGATATTTTGTGTGTGTGTGTGTGTGTGTGTGTGTGGGTGGGTGCTGGTCAGCTAGGCCATGGAGAGGAGGTGTGTGTGTCTGTTGGTGATCTGCAAGTGACAGTAATGTGTGAGTGTGTGTATGCACACAGTCAAGCCATGTGCTAGCCATACACGAGTGTATGTTAGACAGCCATGGACCGTACATGGCAGAATGTACAGTTCACCATCTCCGGCCACCAACATGGGAACTGGTTATGCCAGGAGTGTCATTGGCACCACAATGACCAGGGCCAGATGTGGTGCTACTTGCTGATGGTAATCGGTGTCTACTGGGTCTGTGTCCCTCACGGGACCACCCAGTACCACATGCCCATGGCCTGCCATGTTGTGGTGTGGACAGCACCCTCCCTTTGGTAGTGCTGGTGGTACTATCACTACGGGAGTGTGACTGTGCAAGGCCATGTGGACTCTCAGCTGATGTTGTTGTTGAACTACATCCATGTGTCCAACTCCCTACTCCCACCACATGTTTGCATGGTTAAGCACTGGCAATGTCTCACCCCACCATCTATCCACCATATCAGCAAAATGACATAAGGCATCACCAGTACCATGGAGGGAGTCATGCATGCCAGGCAGTGTGGCATCCATGATCCTGAGTATCTGTCTAGAGTACCGTTCACAATGTGCCTGTGCCTCCATGATGTACCGAAACATGCGTTGGGTGACATGTGCTGTGACACCTCTGATAGGTGCTGGATGGGCAGCAGTCCTCCTTTGAGCACCCCTGGCAAATCTGTCTGTGTGGGACCTCTCCAGCTCTCTGGCCATGGCTAGTGTCTACAGTTACAGATGTCATAGTCGCCACACTCCCCTGTTCAATGTCACCACCCTCTGACCGCCCAATATCTGTGGCTTCTGTGTGGGCATACAGTCTGTGCGAGGACATTGGGGGGTGGAAGTGGGATGTCAACCAATGGGACAGATTTAACACCCAACAACCCCACCTGTGCCTCACTATGGCCACTATCGTCCTCAGAGTCCGATGAGACACTGACATCAGGTTGTGAGGGGGAAACACTCGAACCCCCATTGTCACTTGTGAATGGAAGACAACATAACTACATTAATTCCTGCACTGTCTGCTGAACCCCCCCCCCCCCACACACACACACACAGGTGAGGTGCCACAAAGACATGATGCAAACTACACCTTTGATTGATGCCATGCACAACACACAACCAGAACACAACAGACACACTCTGAACAGGCCCTTGACAACATGCAGTGCAGCTACAGCCATTAAATGTTGCAAGTACTATACACATGTAAGATATGTGACATGTCAAAGTATGTGATGGACCTTCACCTAAAACACAATGCACACATTTACACAATAGTAATGTACCCCTGTATAGCAGACTGGTTACACCTTTACAAAAAAAATGTGCTAATATGTTACAGCTCCTGCAAATATGCTACTGTGATTATCGATGTGATGCACTGCAGTGAACCCCACCACAAGTGAATATGCACGTATTGCAATTATGGCTAAGCTTAAAAGTAGTGCCCATGGCAAACTGGCAGCCCTTACAATGCCTAGGGTATAGATGAGCCATAACAAGACAGTTCCACACTCACTGACTAGAGGATGATGGTCCCCAGTCACACCAGACATACCTATGGATTTGTGGGGGGAGAGATATTGTCAGCAGACACACATGTGGCATTGGTACAGGATAATATGTGACATTTATCAACATGTACAGTACAAACTGTGATACTACCCAAATTGCTGATATTCACAATATGTGTGCACATGTGTGCATTACAAAACCCCACCACAAATGCAGATTGACCTGACGTGTACAGGTATGCAGAGGCTGCCACTATGAAGGCTACAGTATTAACATGATGAACACTGGAGGCTTACCTGAACGCTCCTTGGCTGTGGAATCTGTGCCACCAACCTCCACGACAAATGTTGTGCTATTTTCTTGTGAAATGGTGGCTGCACCCAGGTTTGCCAGTAACTCCTCTGTAGCTGAGAGTGGGGGGTTGTGTATCAGACCCTCCCCCCGGTGCCAGCCCACTCCCTGCCCACAGTTGCAGCCCTTTGCCATGCATGTTGTATTATATCTGTAGCACGGTGTTGGACCTGTTCATAGATAGTGTTTTGGTGGCCCACATCATTCACTGTTGCTATGAGTTCTGCCCACAATGCAGCGTGTTGTTGCTGGTTATGGCGGGTCCTTGTCAACACCACCCAGTGATGGACTCTCAGGGCATCAAAATGGCAGTAGTCTCAGCTTCTCAGAAAGGTGGATTGCGACGTCTATACATTCCACCTGAAAGACATGACAAGGGGAACACATCATAGGACCACATACAGTGCTCAGCATTATGTACACACCCTCCACATCCACATTTGCCACCACTATCCACCACTAACTCCCACATCACACCTCACCATCTATCACCACAGTATGTATGTGGCTATCTGTGCATTGCCCTCCTGATCCTGAAGTTTCATGCTACTTGCTGCATGTGCTATGGGGTGTTCAAATGCATTTACCTGTTGCACCTCTTACTGCTTGTTCATAGTCTGTCTACATGGTGTGTTGTGATGTCAGCCTCCTACTGTTGTAGTACACACCTGGGCTGTAGGCCCACCCCTCAGGTCTCCCTGTCCTTCCTCCATCACATTCTGAACTATATGGCTCGACAATGTCCTACAGGTTCCCCCTGTCACTGTGGTTGATATGGGTATCCTGGCACAGTGTAGCACCTGGCCCATGAACAACCATCTACAAACACCATCAGAGAACACACTGTGTGAGCGATGCAATGTCAGTAGTTACCTGCAGTCCATGCTCTCACTCTGTCAAGGCCACATATCTGTCCTCAAACAGGTTGTCAGCACAATCAGTACACATCACATACCACCCTCACCTACACAACACACACACACACACACACACACACACACACACACACACACACACACACACACGCATTGGACCTCAACATACACATCCACAAACAAAGGAGACCTCCAAGGCAAAGCCACACGTAAACACCACAGCCATACACAGCACATACCACACATGGCCACACACCTGTGTCCCACAGCCATGTAGACATCAGTAATGTCGAACATGTTACGCATAGGAGACTCCATTGTGAGACACACTGATGTGCCTCTCACCTGTAAATGTGGATGGTCACAGTTACTTGTGTGTCAGGTGACAGACTCTGCCATATCACATATGCACTGCTGTCTCTCATCAACAGGTACTGTCAGGGGTCTGTCACAGTCCATGTTGCTGTGCCTGACCTGAGATGTATGTCCCTAGACTATGTGCAGTGAGACATGAGTGAGCACACTGATTATGTGTTCCATGCAGGTATGTCCCTAGCCTTATGCAGCATTCTGCTGTCACCCAGACTGATGCCGCAAGACATTCAGGAAATGATTGAACTTAACATGTGGCCTTTTGTCCTGTGAGCCAGGGATGATATGGTCAACAGACCATGATGTTGTGCAACAGATGGCATCCGTCTGTCTCAACTGGCCTTCAGGTGTTTGGCAATAGTTCTCACCACCCCCATAGTACCTTCATTAGGAAAAGTGATGAGGTTATCAGTACCAACATACAACTCTCAGCGCAGCACACATTGAAGGCCATGCTGCCTAAACCCTAGGTGTCTACACATGACTGTGCTGTCAGTGCAAGCATTCTTAACCCTGGGAAATGCTGACATCTGTGCAGTCACACACACATGGCTCAAAGGTGCAGAGAGTCACCTCAGCCTTACCTGGTCAACCATCCTGTCATACTGCCATACCCCATAGTGTGGGTGGAAGTGGCATGGGACATGTGATTTCAGTGTATATGAGACACATACACACCTCCACACTGATGCACAGGGGACAGTGCAGGGGCCGTTCACCATTGGGAACACACCTATTCAAATCATATCTAGTTACCAGCCACCACTTTTGACCAGGAAGCCCATCTTGCCTATATGGACTATCCATGACTGCATTCTGATGTGGGTCTGTACCCTGATCCTGGGTCACTTGAATGACCCAAACATACATTGGACGATGTACCCATGCCAGCACACAAATGGCCAGAGAGCCATCAACAGTGGACTTACAAACACCTCAGTGCAGCTAGGTGCTACCCCCACATGAGGTGAAGATGTGTTGCAGTGGATATTACATAACGCAGGTTACCCCTGCAGCATCCCTACAGTCTCATCCTCTGTGGCAAAGCAACCATCATGCGGTCACATTTGCAGTCACCATCTCCCACAATACCCATCTAGCTAGGGTCACACATACATAACACCTGCAATGTGGAATACAGCCTCCTGGGGGTGATATACACAGCTTCACAGCCCCAAACCTCACTGTAGGGACTGGCACCAATATCCACACATATGCACATGTGCTAGATGCGCATTTGTATAGATGTACCCAAAAGGACTACATCATCTTCTGCAAGAATCTGTACACTTGTCTGGTGGACATCTGCAATACATAAGTGTCTGTAACAGAGATGATATACCACTGTCCATGACAAACAAGCGCCAGGTGACCATTTACAACCAGTTTCTCATTGGTGTGAACAAGCAAATAGGATCACTCCTGGAAAAATGCACAGCAAACCCAGAGCCCACATTGTCGACATCCAATACAGACAATCATCTTCCATTCTGCACATGTCTACAACATCACAGGTAGCACCTGCATCTGCTCACTTTTGGTGGTCAAGGACACCAGCTATAACAGTGCTGTAAGTATAGCATACATGATGCCTGAAAGAGACAGTGTAGGCCTCACCCCCCCTCCCGTCTCCACCATCAGTACATAAGGATGTCCACAATACCTGCCCCCTTCTCCTATATGTAGGGAACAGGTCACCACTGCCATGTGAAAGTCATGGTATACATTTGGCATGGGAGCCTATCACATCACAGGATGCATCCTACATGACTCCAAGCATAACCTTGCAACAACATCAGCCACTGTTTTCAAAGGAGGCCTGAATACTGCCTTTGTCCTAGCTGTGTGAAGTACAACCACCGTCACCCCTTTACACTAAGGTGGTGTATCCCCCAATCTGTCACATTATACACCCATCAGCCTAACTCAGCTGTTCTGCAAGGCCATAGCACAGTTTATAGTGAACCTCATTAACAAGGACATTGGCGACTTCTGCACACTCCATCATGCACAGTTAGGCTTTGTCAAAGAAGGGATCATGACTGTTGCACTCGATGGCCTCTTTCACACAGTCACCAAAGCCATGGACGGAGGGGGGGGGTCACAGTGCACACTACATACCTTGACCTGGACAAAATCTTTGACACTATAACCCACCTGGCCACAGTAGAGATATGCTCTCAAGTGTGCATCACACCATATGTTACCATAGGGGTAGCACACTGGCGTGCTGGCATGACTCAACTAATCCACATAGGGGACTCCACCCCAAGCAGTTGACTCATAACTTGTGGCGTGACCTGTTGTTCTGTGTTTAGGCCTCTGTTATGTGTGATACACACATCTGTGGTGTAAGGTACAGCCATTGTCCTATGGCTGACCATGCCTGCAGAAGACTGCGTGCTGTGTGCTGTCACCGGATTCCCTACAGATGTGGACATCTGCCTAGGAGGGTCTCATGCAGATACATGACTGGTGCCAGAAACATGGCCTCAGGCTGCATACCACTACATGCAGTGGCAAACCCTTTGTGGAGAGTGACATCCCCACATATTGTCACAGTACTAACAACATCCTAGGCATGCAATCAGTCGTGTGGGATCTGTGCACACAGGTTGATGGCAACATGGCATTTCACCACCATGTTGCTTCTGTTGTATGATAAACCTTCTACATGGGCCTCTTCATACCAGTGGGTGTGTCATCCAGGGACATGGGGTCCTAACATCCCTGTATTTCCCACAGTAAGGCCCATTTTTGTGTAAAATGTCCTGTTTGTCATTCACCTCACACAGCACATGCAGCAGCTGGGGACATTGCAGAGCTTCCCAACCAGGGAGTGCCAGGGCCTTGAACATCTATCATACACAGATAGACTATAAGCCCAACGATCTACCTGGTGTCATACATACTCATTAGAGGTGACGTCTGTCTGACATGCAAGGCAATCACAGACTCCACATTGTTGGCCGTGTTGCACAAGTACAACTCAAGCTCTACTCTATTAACACACACACATGCCCTAAACCTGGTGTGTGACATCAGCTGGTCTTCTTGGCAGCTAAGATGCGTGTCCCACACACTTACCTTGTGGAATAGTCATCCTGCCCACATGAGGCAGGGTAGCTATTTACACCTTTGCAGGTGGACCCTGGATAACTGGATGGTTAACTGCACATACACCCTTGGGATACCACCTGTGTCCCTGTCGGTCTGGGGCATCAGATGCTGCCCTGCATACACATGGGCTAACATGTGGCCTAGGCATACGGGGGCTCAGGGCCCATAGCATAGTAACTTGTATGGTCCTAGGTATACCGGTTATGTGTGCTGTGACAGACTGTGTTGTGTGTCCACACCCATCACTGCCATTGACTGTAGTGTGCCCCCTATGGGCAACGTTACAGTACCATGTCATATAGCCAATACCCGACAGCTACGTGAGTGGTACTACAAATGCATGTAGACATTCCAGCAACATCTGTGCTACACAATAACAGAGCAGTGCATATGTGGTGTAGGGTTTCCTCCTCATAGGTGTCAGACATCTGCAGTACCCAGATGTTTGCGGAATGTGTACATGTGCTTGATATATGTGGACCCCATGCCAGACAAATGTGGATGTCTGGAAACCAGTTGGACAATATGTAATGGGTGTCCTCAGAGTGTGGGGAATGTGTCTGTGAAATGCCAGACTCCACGGAGCACAGTAATGATACATCAATATCTGGTACTGTATTCATTCCCTTACATTGTATGTTCAATATGTACACACTTTTGCTGAAGCAGAACCTGTGTCCCCTCACTACTACTGCCTATAACCTGCTGTCCTGCTGCAGGGGGTCACCAGGTATAATAGCTATGACTGTCAGGCAATGAGATACAGGTGCAGAGTACACAGTGACCTAGCCAGAGTATGGTGGGAACAATCAGGGATGCCTGGACAATCTTTGAACTAGCCCTATGTGACATTCACAGACCAAGAGGGGCTCATGACACTATGAGATATCCCAGCTGTATCCACCAGTATTACTCTCACTATTGTACAACAGACATTCCAGTAGCATTTCTTTGTGGGCTGACCATTGCTGAGAGGACTCGGGCCAGCTGTAATCTATGTCACTACAGATAGAGCCAAAAGGCAAGACTGTAAGTGCTTGACAGCAGACTAACAGCAACATGTCATTCCTAAGATATTATCTTGAGATCTACTGTTGATATTCGTATTTCCCATGACTGCATCCCCCCATCTGCATTCCATTACATAGTTAACTGTATGACATACCTGGTATAGTGCTGTACTCCTTTGTGAGCAGAAATCCAGTTCCTTGGAAATTGCAGTCTGCCTTCATGAATTAAGTCACAGACCTCTTTACCATAGGCAGCAATCTGCCTTTCGTAGGTAATGCTCATGAACAGGTGATTGCCTGTGCAACAATCTGTGACTCACACTTGCTAATAGCATGCAGAACAGGTATGTTGCATTGCCATTAGCCAGTTGCATGGGAACACAGTACTATAATTAAGGCCTTCGTGTAGGTCTTGCCCCTTTTCCTGGCCTGTGAGGAGGACATTATTGAGGTGTGGGAGCTACAGTATCAAAGAGGATAGGTAGAAATACTCTTCACTGTTTGGATTGATGTGGTATGTCCACAGTTTTGCATGCTATGTGTGGCCATTGTTAACAGACTTTCTGATTCTGTGGCAGGTTACTGTTTAACAATGTGTGTTTGGGTCAGTAAGGAGACAGGCAGTTGTGTGTGTCATACATAATTTTTTTCTGAATATGCATGCTGCTGCAGTTGATGCTGGTCTATCAGCTGTGTATGTTTCTAGAGGGAGACTGTGATACATATCCCTGTCACCTGAACATCCCTCCCCCAACCCTTTATGTATGGGTGTTGTGTGGATGCCCTGTTCTAGGTGTTTGGGAGGTATGGTAGGTCTGTAGCAGGTAGCTAAACATACTGATGCATGTGTAGCATGCAGCAGCTGCTGCATTCTGGCCAGGAGTCATACTGGGGGTTGTGAACATATTGGGGGACAGCAAGCTGTATATGTCAGTGAGGGAGCAGTGTCAATTCTTGTGTCACAGCTTGGCCAGGTGAGGGTACCCATAACAGTCCTGGTGAGGCATGTGTTTCTGGTACATATGTTTAGTAGTACCATCCAGAGAATGGTAGGGGACATTTAGGACACGTATTCATATTTGTGACATGTTTCCCACCCTCCAGGCCTTTGATATGCTAATGTGGGTTTCAGTGACTGTGGTAGCAGCAGCCAGTTTTGCTGGACATTGCAGGGCTCAGTTATTTCTAGGTTGTATTGACAAGCATGTAGTTGTCATGCAACAGACTGGACTGTGGGCCTGAACTATGGGTGTCCAGACATGCTAGGAATGTAACAGATAGAGATACTGAGCCATTATTATGGGAGGTGTACTCGCAAGACATATGTGCATGAATACAGTGTTACACAGGATTGGCATGAACGTGTATTTGGATAGCTGTGATGTGTGACACTGACCTGTCCGTCATGCTTTTGTAAAATTAATCTGCATTGCCTTTCCAGTACTTCAGCACACAGTATACCTTTGATGACAACCATGTCATAATTAGGTGACATAACTGTGGACATTCTGCAGCAGTCTGTGCAGTTGTCTGCTGTACCTGATATTGTGAGCCTCCCTTCAATCCAGCAACATGTTTTTAGCTGTGTACTGGTTTGGTGCCTGCATCAGCATCACAGGCCCTAGTACGCTGTCATTTATCACATTATATGTAAAAGTAGTGTCACTGGTAATCAGGATAGCTTTGTAAAAACACCAGTAATTCCCCAGAGTTGAGTTGGCCTAGTGGTGTATTGCACTGAACTATAGTTCAGAGGGTCCTGGTTTCAATATTTAGCAGGGGTGTATTTTTCCCTAATGTTACGTCACTATACTGCATGATATATTTACAAAGACACCAGTAATTCTTCAGAGCTGAGTTGGCCTAATGGTGTAGTGCACTGAACTGTAGTTCAGAGGGTCCTGGGTTCAGTACTTGGCAGCGGTGTATTTTTTTTGTAACGTTACATCACTGTACTGCATTATATAGTTACAAAAACACCAGTAATCTAACAGAGCTAAATTGGCCTAGTGGTGTATTCCTACAAATTGTAGTTCAGAGGGTCCTGGGTTCAAAACTTGGCAGGGGTGTATTTTTTTCCTAATGTTACATCACTGTACTGCATGATATATTTACAGAAACACCAGTAATTCTCCAGAGCTGAGTTGGCCTAGTGGTGTATTGCTATGAACTGTAGTTCAGAGGGTCCTGGGTTCAATACTTGACAGGGGTGTATTTTTTCTTAATGTTACATTACTGTACTGTATGATATATTTACAAAAACACCAGTGATTCCCCAGAGCTGAATTGGCCTAGTGGTGTATTGCACTTAACTGTAGTTCAGGGGGTCTTGGGTTTGAGACTTGGCAGGGCTGGTTATATTATTGTTGTGCAGAACAGTGTCTGAATCGGATAAGGTGATTAAAGCAGGTTTGTGCGTGTGCAATGATGCTAAGTGGCACTTATCCCATCTTAAACCCGTGCTATTTTCAAAAAAAAAGAAAAGAAAAAAGGGGTGATAGGAAAGTGGTGAAATGGGAGCAAGCAGGGGGAAAAACAGTATGAAAGGCAGCTAGGGAGGTGCAGGATGGGTGTAGGAAAGGACCATAACTCTCCATTTCATGGGCAGCAATAGCTGTGCATGATTTGGACAATTTTGAATTTGGAGCCTCACACCCCACAGGGAGGGGTGTGGGTGACATAACTTTGTTGATTAATTGATGGGATGATTGATTCATGGCAGTGTACATGGGGGCGAAATAGAGAACTATGTATGGGACAAATTTTTTTTATTATTATTATTTTTTTTTTTTGGGACAGATGCTGATTTTTTTTTTTAAGGTGAGAGTGGGATGTTGGGGAAAGATTGTAGGTACGTTTTGGGAGGTAAGTTGGGTAGGAGAGGTTGCTTTTGCAAACAGACCAGACAGATAAGACAGTGGACAGAGTAGGTGTATGACACATGGGGGATAAACACCTTGGACGGGGAGGGTAGTTGGGAATTGGAAGACCAAGTGCCCCCAGATGGCAACAGTGGAACTGAGATCCCCACCCATGGGCAGACACCCCTGCCCCTTCACTGCCCTGAAGGTGGCTGTGCTGGGGGCTGGGCACCGGGGCCAACCTGCCCCTCGAGGTGTTCCAGTCTGCCCTCGATCTGACGCAGTCTATCATCCAAGTCACATTGGATGACCCCGCACACCATACCTGAAACCTGAGTCTGGGTGACAATCTCCTCTCCGCTCCTGGGTGGGGGACGGTCCTGTCCCCTGAGGCAGTTCCACCCATGGGTGGTGCAGGACCCAGCAGAAGGAGCAGCTCCAGGTTTGGGAACTGGTGCCTCGGCCAGATGAGGTGGAATAGGTGGATCCGCCAGAACCGGCCTACCCAATCATGCTGTGGTGTTGAGGTTTGTCAAGGTGTATAGGTTAATCATGAACAGAACGTTTAAACATTAGTTGTAACAGCATGCATAGGTGTTCCTATTAATTCAAACAATAAAATTACATAGCATACAGAACACAAGCATAACTGGAATAACAGTCAGTATAACTGCATGCCAGTAACAGTTATGACAAAAAGCTAACAACAGTGAAATTTCAACAATGTATGTTAGTATGCAACCATTGTAATATATAACCAATAATACAACATAAGGCCCAACATTAATTTTTGAGAACAACATATGTGTAAATGAAACCATACCTGTAGAATAAGAATCAATATTTGTGATGCAGATAAGGAGTGGTGGGTTAGAAAGACATTCCATTACCAACTGTATAGGCTATATTTTCACAACAGTACTGCTCAGTACTATACAGTTCTGCCTTACTTTACATCTACATGTTCCCTATAGCTTCTGTACCACATGCATACCTCTCAAGCTGTCCACATGGGATGGTATGGGCCAAGCTTTAAGAACTATAGGTACATAACTACAGGGGACTATTCCATGTCAGGGGAACATATATGTCTGACAAGGTGTAGCCTGCAGTGATGTTGTGTGAGTGTGCTACTGGCATACTTCAATTGGATTTATATTAGTGTCCAAGATTATTGGCAACAGTGATTACTAGTCTTGACAACATGACACTTGACAGACATGTATCGTGTACAGTGCAGGGAGTTTATACCTATCCTGCTGTCATTCGTAGGCATGGGGTTAGAGTATCAGCCACACATTCACAGCCATGCCAACAGTCGAACATTTTAGTTGACTTATTCAGTTGGAATAGTAGTGTACTTCATGACGATGTTCATCGTGTTTCACTGTTGCAGTCATGACTATAGGGTTCTCCCCTGCCGGCAGGCAGTCCTCGGTCGGCCAGAATCCCAAAGTCTGGGTCCGGCATCGGCTGTTCAGCCATGCTCCCTGACGTCAGAGCGCCAGGAGTACAAAGCTGACAGCCGATGCCATGTTCTCCAGTCTTTCTTGCCGTGCGGTGGTAGCAGTTCACAAGTGCCGGTCGGCTGACTCCTGACAATCTTTTCTGAACAAACTTCAGTCCGAAGACTTTCTTCTCCTACTCAAAGCTAAGTACCCCGTTGGGGAAACTTTTTTCTTGCTCCAGTCCGATGTCAGAAAAAGTTAATAATAGTATTTCATGTGGGAAGCAAATACCTTATAAGGATTTTCATTCTTACTGTATTCCTTGCTTGGGCCCTGACCATGACGTAGCTAGTTGTCTGTTTTGTGCTAGATTCAATCAATGTACAATTAAACGAATGTACGATTTTGCATTTCATTACTTCGGTAGGCGTTTTAATTACAAAATGTCGTCGGATACAGTTCCGGCTACCAGAGTTCACAAACGACGCAAGGACAAAGACAGGCCTCCGAGGCCCAAATCTGACGATATCGTACAAGCAGAGCCAGCTTCAGGTTCGGCCGTCGTCAGTGAGGCGCTTTTGCAGCCCCTGTCGTCGGCCATTTCGGAACCGATGGCCGAAACGGACTCCCACGAGGAGCCAACTAGGCCTTTGAATATTTCTATCGCAGGACCTTCGGACAATGCTCCTTCGGATGAGTCCGGAGCTGCTGTGCAGGTACCGGCTTCCGAAGGGGTTTTCAGGCCTACTCAGCTTCTAATAAAGGCAAAGCCAAAGACTCCTTCCAAATCAAAGACTGCAACACAGGCCTCTTCTGATCCGGCTCCCAAGTCACAGAAACAGTTACTTAAGATGGCGGAGGACTTACTTACTATGATTAGGGGTTCACATCCCCCTCCAGATAAAAGGCCAAGGCAGGAAGTTTATTATGACTCCTCTGATCAGGCTTCTGTTTCTTCAGTTTCTTCTTCTGACCAGGAATATTCTTTTCCTCTTTATGAGGATTCTGATGCTGAAGAATCCATTCCTTCAGCCTCTCCCCCTGAGGATTTATCTTTTGGGGAGACTTTGCATGAAATGAGGGAACATTTCCATTGGGAAGGACAGGAGTATTCGGAATCTAAGAAAAAACTAAGGGATTTTCTTCTTCTTCCCCAACATAGACCCCTGGCTATTCCTCCTATTTTGGATATTGTGGATGATGCCTTTTCGGAGGCTAACTTAACCCCTGACTCTTTTCCTCCTGCTCCTGTTAAGCCTGACAGATACTACAGGGTTCCTGATTCCCACCAGTTTTTATACAAGAACCCTTCTTCTGACCCTGAAACCATTTCTCACGGTCCTAAGGGAGTTAAGGCCGCTTCTGCTAAAAGCCCCATTCCCACTGAGAAGGATTCCAGATCTTTAGAAAGATGTGGCAATAAAAGTGTACACTTCTGCTGCTTTATCTATTAGGGCTTTAAACTGTCAGTTTCATATGCTGAAATACCAGCAATTTATCCTGTCTGTTTTAAAACAAAAGCTAACTTCCATTTCCGCCTGTGCAGAGGATAAGGAATTACATGACTTAATGCATGCCACTGAACAAGTTGGGAAGCATGGTTTACACTGTGGATTTGATGCCTTGGAGGCTTCTTGTAGAGCTGCTGCCTCTGGCACAGTAATTAGAAGGCATGCATGGTTAAAGGAACAAAATTTACCAGATCAAGTCAAAGCTAAATTATTAGATGCTCCTGTTCAGCATAATGTTTTGTTTGGATCTAAAGCTGAAGAGGTGATTAAAAAGATGGAGGACAAGGCAAAATCCATGCAAACAGTTAAAGATTTCTTACAAGTACAGCCACCCAGATTTAGTAGGAATTGGCCAACAAAAAATTGGTCCTTTCCCAATTCAGACAGGCCTCAGAGGGGTAGATACAGACGCTCCCGAGGAAGGCCTCAAACACAAGCCTCTTATAGACCAAGACAATGGACTGCTTCCATCCCTAGGGGAGGAGAGGACAGGTCGCAAGCTCATAGGAAACAGACTGAATGACTCCCTCTATTGGGCTGCAGGAACTTCTTGCCTGGAAGCCCCTCTCGTAGGAAAACTTTCTCTTTTTCACCAAAATTGGACTCATATAACCCAAGACAAGTGGGTTCTGGATGTGGTTTCAAGAGGTTACAAATTCCATTTTCATACCCTACCAAGGTCAAGCGGATGGCCAGATCTTCCAAAACATCAATGGACAGAGGTCTTAAACCAGGTGGAAGCTCTTTTGGCTATGAAAGCCATAGAACTAGTTCCACTTTCAGAGATGGGACAAGGTTTTTACTCAAGGCTCTTTCTAGTCCCCAGGAAGCAAAATTCATGGAGACCCATTCTGGATCTGTCAGTCTTGAACACTTTTCTAGAGATACCAAAATTCAAGATGCTTACTCTACAGCAGCTTCTTCCAATGCTGACCAAAAATGCATGGATGGTAACTTTGGATTTAAAGGAGGCATATTTACACATACCCATCAGGCAGGAACGCAGAAAATACCTCAGGTTCAAGGCCGGATCGAGGCACTTTCAATTCTCTGCGCTGCCCTTTGGATTGTCTACTGCGCCCAGGGTCTTCACCAAATGCCTGGCTCCATTAGTAGCTTATTGCAGACTCAAGGGAATTCAAATTTACCCTTATCTGGATGACTGTCTTATTCAGGCAGACAGCAAGGAGATCTTACTCCAGCATCTACTGTTTGTTCAGAATCTTCTCAAGTTCCTGGGATTCACTGTAAACATAAAAAAGTCAAATTTGACACCCTCACAACAGATAATTTTTCTGGGCGCTTCTGTAAACACAACAACCCAGATGGCTTTTCTGACAAAAGAAAAATATTTACAGCTGGCTTCAACTTTCAAGACCTTGGCAACTTTAACTCGGCTATCTGCAAGGAGATTCCTGCAGGCTTTGGGTTACATGGCCTCCTGCATCCTTCTCGTACCATATGCAAGACTACATATGCGGAAAATACAGTGGTACCTAAAAAGTGTATGGTTTCAGCATTGCCACAGTTTAGACATACTGATCTCCATCCTGCCTTGTCTTCAAAAGGAATTCCTTTGGTGGTCCAAGGCATGTACTCTAAACAAAGGAAAACCCTTCTGTCTGCCTCCTGCCACTCAGATACTAACCACGGATGCCTCAAATTATGCATGGGGAGCTCATTTTCAGGGCAACTGTCTGCAGGGCCTTTGGACAAAGGATCAGAAGCACCTGCATATCAATTTAAAAGAAATGTTAGCCCTTCAGAAAGCTCTATTGGCCTTCAGGAATCTTCTACAACCAGGACAACTACTGATATGGACAGACAACTCCACAGTTATGTAGTACATAAACAAGCAAGGGGGATCTCATTCCTACCCCCTTTGCAGACTAGCCATGGATCTATGGAACACAGCTCTAGCTTGCAATCTGGACCTTCAAGCTCAGTTCCTACCAGGGAAGCAAAACTTCCTGGCAGACAGTCTGAGCAGAAACCTTTCGGACCCACACGAGTGGATGCTGGACACCGAAATATTCAGGATGATAGCAGTGTGGGGATGTCCTCACATAGACCTCTTTGCATCCCACCTCATTCATCAACTACAGGTTTTTTGCACCAGGACTTTCCACGATCTAGCTTGGAAAGTGGATGCACTGTCATTCAGTTGGAGAAACCTCTCGGGATATGCCTTTCCGCCTCTTCCTCTTCTTCCACGGGTATTATTAAAGATCAAACAGGACAAACCCAAGATGATAATCTTGCTGGCCCCAAATTGGCCTCGACAGTTTTGGTACCCAACTCTGAAAAACCTGTGTCTGGACCCCCCTTGGGTTTTACCTCAGACTCCGAAACTTCTATCCCAACACCAGGGTCAGGTTCTACACTCCCATGTCAGAACTCTCAGCCTGGCGGCCTGGTTAATCCAGGGTCTTTGATTCATTCTCTCCTACCCAAGCAGGTTATGGATGTCATTTTAGAAGCCAGACGTCCTAGCACTAGAAAATCTTATGCAGGAAAATGGAAAAGATTTTTTTCCTAGATGCAGGCTCAGGATTCTGATCCTCTTCTTCCTAACTTTCCTTTGATTTTACTTTACCTGACAGATCTCTTACATAAGGGTCTGTCTTTCTCTTCTATTAAGATACATGCCTCTGCTATTTCCGCTCATTACAATACAGACCCTCCAATCTTTTCCCACCAGCTCATGAGACAGTTTCTCAGAGGAGCTAAGAACTTAAGACCTTCTAGATCTCCTCCCATTCCTGCTTGGGATCTCAACTATGTCTTGGAAAAGCTCACCTTACCTCCTTTTGAGCCTGCTGCCTCTTCTGACATCAAGTTTTTATCTTGGAAAACAGACATCCTGTTAGCTCTGACCTCTGCCAGGAGAGTTTCAGAGTTGCAAGCTCTTATGGCTGTGGAACCTTATATTATTTTTCATCAAGACAGGGTGTCTTTAAGGACTAATCCTACTTTCATGCCTAAGGTGGTTTCCAAAGTGGCTTTAAATCAAACTATTCACTTGCCAACTTTTTTCCCCACTCCTCAAAATAAAGGGGGAAGGATCTTACATTCCTTGGATGTGCACAGACAACTACGTTTTTACCTGGACAGAACCAAGGGCATCAGAAAATCAGAGCAATTGTTTGATGTAATGGGATCCTATCTCGCCTACATTCATAACTGATGGGTTCGGAGCCGATCCGTCGGCTCCGACTCGGCCACTATACACTAGAACGAAGTCTCTCATTGGCTGGGCTACCCCTTATCCCAGAATGCACCACGCCTGCTTCCCCAGATCTCGTTTGCCGCTTTTCAAGCCGGACGTAGTCGTGACTTGGCTGGAGCGAAGTGTTTTTTTCTTGACCTTTTGGTCTTTTTTGGCTAGGGTTTCTGTCAGCTTTTAAACAAACAGCTGTTTTAGCAGCTTTGTGAGCGTTTGTGGTCAGTTTTGTGTAAAGTTAGATTTTATTCTTTTTCGCGCTACTAGTGTACTGGGCAAGGCCCGTTTAAGTTAGAGGGCCTTTGCCCTTATTGTATGTCTATCTATTTTTTCTTGTTGTGTGACTGAAATAGTTTTCGGGCTAAGCCCGTTTAAGTTAGAGGGCTTTAGCCCTCGTATTACTTTACTTCTGTGTATTTGACTGTTGTATCGGGCTAAGCCCGTTTAAGTTAGAGGGCTTTAGCCCATATTTTAGTTTACCGGTGTTTTCTAGCTATCAGTTACCTGTTTTTCTACTGTACTCAAAATGTCTAAGGAGCAGAAATCATGGTTCAAAAAGTGTGCAAAATGTAATTATAAAATGTCTATTACAGACAGCCATGCTGTCTGCTTGTACTGTTTAGGGCCTAAACATCTACAGGATACTTGCAGTGTGTGTCATGCTTTTTCTTCCAGGGTTCTCCGGGAGAGAAAAAACAAGCTGATACTTAGGGGTCTGATTAAGCCTTCATTTGAGGAAGCGTTGGCTTCATCTCCAGCTTCTAAAAAGAAGAGATCGTCGGCTCCGACCAGTCTGTCGGGCCCGACACCCAAGAAGCATAGATAGTCGGCTCCGACCAGTCCGTCGGACCCGACAGCTGAGAAACATGGATCGACTTCTTCTTCCTCGGCTCCAATGGCTTCGGAGCCGATGGCTGAAGGGTCTGCCTCGGTACTTCTTCCCTCGGCTCCATTGGTGTCGGAGCCGCAGGTTAGGGCATCGAGAGGCCAATCACCTACTTTGGCTCCTTTGGTCTCGGAGCCGTTGGAGGTGTGCAGCTCAGACTCTTCCCCCTCAGCCCTGGAGCCTCCTTCGGCGCCGACACTGTTACAAACGGTTCCAGTCTCGGGTCCGATAGTGCTGGAACCCTTTCGGAGCCGATCCCCTGCTTTATTGGAGCCGAGGCAGAATTCTTCTCGGCCCCAGTCTGTTTCCTCCAAATCCTCTAGGTTGTCGGATTCGGATTTGGATAGGGTTATCCAGAGGCTGTTCCAGTCCCCGGTTTTTACTAAAATGATCTCGGCTCCAGCCCACGTGGCTTCGGAGCCGATTCCACATTCCGTGCATTTGATTCCTCCTCTGACCCCCTTGGAGCCGTTGGAGTTGGTGCAGGTAGAACGCAGCGGAATCGTCCAGTCGGAGCAGGGACCCCCTCGGAGTTTCTCTGCTCCGACCTTCATTCCTACCCTGTCCTCGGTGTCAGAGTTTGGTACCAGGTCTTCCTCGGCGGGGGCCGAGGGCAACACTGTGGTGCTCGCCTCTTCGATGCCCAGTCTTCCCCTCGGAGCATCGGCCGCAGGTATTCCCGGTACCGCCGTGGTCTCTCAGCAAGTGCCTTCTGCAGAGTCTGGAGGTCCTGCTTTTGAGGCCACGAGGAGTGCGCTGGCCATGACCTTGCCGGTTCAGCAGGTTTCTTCCTCACCGTCCCAAGTTTTGGGTACTGGTGCCTCTGGAGACATTCTTTCCCACGACAGTGGGGCCCCAGGGCCTGAGGATACCCCCTTAGAGGGTTCCCTTCTTCCGGGGGGTCCTTCTGAATCTGCTTCGGATGAACCCCCAAGGAAGAAACTGTGTAAGAGGAAGCACGTTGATTCCCAAGATGAATCCGTCACTTCAGATACTGACCTCGATGATGTGGAGGGGTCCCCTAAATCGTCCTCAGATGACGTCTCCTTCTCGGATATCCTTGAGATCCTGAGACAGAGAGGCGATTGGCAATCCAAAGCCCCTACCGCTGAGGAGTCAGTCTTCCTCAAGGCCTTCGGGGCCCAGTCCTCCTCCTCCTGGGTGTCTCCACCCTTCGACGAGTTATTAGATCTAATCTCTCGGAGGGTGTGGGAACATCCTGATACAGCGGAACCGGTGCCTGCCAGGCCTAATAAGTTTCTTTCAGCTCCTCCCCAGAAGGAATTCCTCACTAAAGGTGTTGCAGTTGATGCTATGGTGGTGGCATCTGCCACTTAGCAGGACGTGGCAGAGGCTTCAACGTCTATTCATCCTCCTAATAAGGATTCTAGGAGCATGGATAGGTACGGGAAGCGTACCCTTTCTTCAGCGACCTTTACCCTGCGGTCGCTGAACTATCTCATTTTACAAGGCTCCAAAGGGACCTCCTCAAGGAGTTAGGAGAGTCCCTTGCGGGTAACCTTCCTGAGGCGTTAGCACAGACCGTAGGCGCCCAGATGACTACCCTATCTTCTATTGTCAACTCGTCCATGAGGCTCATTTCCTATGCAGCCGAAGGGGCGAGTAGAGCAGCGGGCACAGGAGTGGCTCTTAGGAGACAAGCCTGGTTACGCTTGTGTCCACTCACGGAGGCCTTTAAGTCTTCCTTCGCCAATGCCCCCTTTGATGGGTCTTCTTTGTTTGGACCCAAGGTGAAGGACACACCTACTCGGTGCGAGCAGGAGGGCAAGACCTTGACTGCCGTTGGGGCCCGTTTTTCCGCTCCCTCTAGACCTTATCCCAAGGCCCAGAGAGGAGGGGAAAATGTGGTTCAGGAAATCCCAAAAGTTCTTCTCTACTCCACCGAGTGATCTCCCCTCCAGAGGCGGGGGGGGGGATTCAGGAAGACGCCGCCCTAGAGGTGGCAGAGGCCCCTGTAACTCTGGAGACCACGACTCCTTTCGTGGTTCCTCCTACCCTCAACATCCCTAGGATGTGGCCCGGCTGTGCTTCTCCGGAGCCAGTCGGGGGTCGTTTTGCGAAACACCCACAGGCTTGGGAATCTATAACCAAGGATCAGTGGGTGCTTCGCATTGTAACCGGAGGCTACCTCATCCCCTTTTTCAAGCCCCCTCCTCCTACAAGGAGAATCCCGGACGTGCCACCCAGTCAGCGGGATCTGGCAGCCGTAGAAGTTTCAAAGCTGCTAAGCAAAGGGGTCATCCAACCCGTCCCCGCCGACCAGATCGGCTCAGGAACTTACTCAAGATTATTTTTGGTGCCAAAAAAGACAGGGGACGTAAGGCCCATTTTGGACCTAAGCTCTTTAAATCGTTTTGTGAAGAAGTCCAAGTTCCGGATGGTCACCCTTCAGTCCATTCTCCCGTTATTGGAGAAGGATGTCTGGATGTGCTCCATAGACCTCAAGGACGCTTACTATCACATTTTGATACCTCAAGAGTCCAGGAGTCATTTACGTTTCCGCCTAGGAACCAGACATTTCCAGTTTCGTGCACTGCCCTTTGGTCTCACCACAGCCCCCAGGGTGTTTACCAAGTGTCTGGCAGTGGTGACAGCTCACTTGAGAAGTCTAGGATTCCAAGTGTTTCCCTATCTCGACGACTGGCTCCTCACTGCCACCTCCAAGCATCTACTGATTCAAGCGCTGATGGCCACAGTAACCTTGGGTCTCTCGCTAGGAATCACTTTCAATTGGAAAAAATCTGTGCTGCGGCCATCTCAGCGTATCACCTTTATAGGCGCAGAGTTAGACACAAAAAGGATGCGGGCATTTTTGCCATCAGAGAGAATTCAGGTTCTACAATCACAGATTCTAAATTTGTTACCCAAATCTCGAGTTCCTGCCAGACAGATTCTTCAGTTATTGGGCACGATGGCTGCAACTATCCTCTTAGTACCGTTAGCCAGGCTGCACATGCGGGTGTTGCAATGGCTATTATCGGTTCAATGGTCGTACCAAGAACTACCCCTGAACCACCTGGTTCTGATTACGGACAGTTGTCGTCGGGACCTCCGTTGGTGGCTGTGTCGGTCCAACCTGGACCGGGGGCGTCCTTTCGCCCTTCAGCCCCCTGTTGCCACAGTGACCACGGACACCTCCCAGATAGGGTGGGGGGGTCATTATCTGGACAGGTCTGTCCAAGGCACTTGGCAGGATTGCGAAGAGCACCTTCACATCAATATCCTGGAAATGAGAGCGGTGCTTCTGGTTTTACAAGCACTTCATCATGCTCTCCCCCAAGGTTCTATTGCGATTCTATCCGACATGTCGGTAGTTTGGCACATAAACAAGCAGGGCGGAACCAGGTCCTACCCCCTTTGCAGGGAGGCCATGAGAGGATGGCGCTGGGCCATAGCCTCTCGACGTTTCTTAGTAGCCACGCACATTCCGGGAAAAGCCAATGTGATTGCAGACAGGCTCAGCAGGACTCTCCTGCTGCCCCATGAGTGGTCCCTCAACAACAGAGTGGCTGCACAGATCTTCGCCAAATGGGGTCTCCCTTGTTGTGACTTGTTCGCCAGCCCCAACAATGAGAAGTGCAGAGAGTTCTTCACTCTGACTCCCTCTCAGGGGCAGTCTCCCAGGGACGCTCTAGCCCACAATTGGCCCCCGGGTCTGCTTTATGCCTTCCCCCCAATTCCCCTTCTCCCGAGGGTGATTCAGAAGGCTCTTCATGTCGGGTGCCACATGATTTTGGTCGCCCCACATTGGCCCCATCAGGTTTGGTTCCCATTCCTTCAGAAGTATGCGGTACAGGGCCGCTGGATTCTGGACCCAGTGCCGGACCTGTTGTCTCATCAGTCGGGACACTCTCATCCGTCCCTCTGGTCTTTGCGACTGGCTGCTTGGTTACTCCACTTCCATCCTTAGTTAGAGATCTCTCTCTTTCTTCGGAAGTGATGCACATCTTGTCCTCTTCCTACAAGCTGTCTACCGTTAAGCTGTATTCCAGCAAATGGAAAAGGTTTGTTTGTTGGGCCCAGCAGCGAGGCATTGATCCTCTTACGGCCCAAGTTCCGCAGGTCTTGGAATTTCTAGCTTCATTGTTTCATTCAGGCTCTTCAGTCTCCACACTTAAAGTTCAACTGGCGGCTATATCTAATTTTCATGTTGCTATAGAGCCTTCTTTAATGGCTAACAGACTTTGCAAGTCCTTTCTTAAGGGAGCCTGGCTCCTCAGGCCTCCTATGGCTCATCCTGTGCCCCCTTGGGACTTAAATTTGGTTCTGGCCTCTTTAACTGCCCGTTCCTTTGAGCCGGCAGCCACTTGTGATATAAAATTTCTGTCGTGGAAAACTGCCTTTCTAGTGGCAATAACTTCTGCTAAACGAGTTTCAGAGCTTCAGGCTCTCTGTTCTTCCCCTCCTTATTTGATTTTTCACAAAGACAGAGTTTCCCTTAGATTGAATCCATCCTTTTTGCCTAAGGTAGCATCCCCTTTATGCATTCAGCAATCTCTGGAGCTCCCAGTCTTCTTTCCTAATTTTTCTAATAGAGCAGAATATACCTTCCACCAGTTGGATGTTCACAGGCAACTGCGTTTTTACTTAGATAGGACCACTCAGACACGAAAATCTGACCGACTGTTTGTGTCCTTTGCGGAGAATAGGTTAGGTCTGCCAGTTGCCAAAGCCACCATTGCCAAATGGATTAAGGATTGTATCTCTTTCATTTATTCCCAGTCAGGCAGAGAGTTGCCTTTTCCACTCAAAGCTCATTCTACCAGGGCTATGGCCACCTCTGTAGCTTTTCACTCCAAAGTTTCAATAAATTATATTTGTGCGGCTGCTACTTGGTCTTCTCCACACACCTTCATTTCTCATTACAAGGTTGATGTGGCTTCCCGAGGCAGAGCTTCATTTGGTTCCACAGTTCTCAGGAGTGTGTTCCAGTGAGCCACCCGGGGTTTTAGGTGCTAGGGACGCTGTCCCATCAGTTATGAATGTAGGCGAGATAGGATCCCATTACATCTTTTAGTTATGTACTTACCATAACTTCGGATGTATGGGATCCATCTCGCCTACATTCATACATACCCACCCTCCTTCCCCCTACCTTTTGGATTTGGAGGAAATATTGATCTTGCTAAGCTCTCCTCTGGAAGGGCTCTAGTTTGGTTACAGTTATTGGTATGTGTTTCTGTACCTGTATGAATGTATGAAAGCGAACAAACAAGATCTGGGGAAGCAGGCGTGGTGCATTCTGGGATAAGGGGTAGCCCAGTCAATGAGAGACTTCATTCTAGTGTATAGTGGCCGAGTCGGAGCCGACGGATCGGCTCCGAACCCATCAGTTATGAATGTAGGCGAGATGGATCCCATACATCCGAAGTTATGGTAAGTACATAACTAAAAGTTTCTTATGCTTCAAGTTCCCAAGGTAAAGCCATTTCAAAACAGACCATTTCTAAATGGATTGCTCATGGAATCAGATTCTGTTATTCACACCATGGAAAGCAAATCCCAGGGAGTGTATGGACTCATTCCACCAGAGCTGCTGCCACTTCAGCTGCCTTCCTCAGGGGAGTTCCTACCAAAGACATTTTGGAAGCTGCAACTTGGAGTTCAGTGCATACTTTTTCAAAGCACTACAATCTACCTCTCTACTCTAAGTCTAGGGCAGGCTTTGCTTCTGCAGTTTTGCAGGGCCTTTTAGCCGCCCCTTCTGCTTTATGACCACCTCCCTTTCTTTCTGCTGTGGGATTCTACCCTACAGTCATGACTGCAACAGTGAAACACGATGAACATAGTACAGTTGTGTACACTTACCATAAATGTAGATGTTCGAGTGTCTTCACTGTTGCAGTCTGGGTTTCCCTCCCTCCTGTCCCCTCTTATTTTTACTTTTGTGTGGTTCCTTTTTTCACCATTCTTCTGAGGTGTATTTGCAAAGGATATGGGACCTTACTCATTTTGGGACTCCTGACATCTGGGGCAAGAAAAACTGGAGAACATGGCGTCGGCTGTCAGCTTTGTACTCCTGGCGCTCTGACATCAGGGAGCATGGCTGAACAGCCGACGCCAGACCCAGACTTTGGGATTCTGGCCGACCGAGGACTGCCTGCCGGCAGGGGAGAACCCTACAGTCATGACTGCAACAGTGAAGACACTCGAACATCTACATTTATGGTAAGTGTACACAACTGTACTTTTTATTTAATGGAGCTTTATCACCTGGATGAACAATGCTGTTTACACACTAGTACATCTGGACACAGACATTAGTATACCCTTCATACAGCTGCTACAGAGATTTCTTTACCTGTAAGTCCTGCGGGGAGAAGTATCTGTTAACAGTATGTGACTGTTTCTATAAATAGTACTACTTGTCTGTTACTATAAATAAACCTTACTACCGGTCCCTAGATTCAGACCCTGGTCTGTGTGTGGAAAAAATAACATACGTATTGGTTATTACACTGAGCTACTGGGCCACTGATGTGTGTTGGTTGACTATGTGCCTGCAGCTCACCTGCTGACAAAGTGTGACCTGGTAACATAAGAGTGTCACAGAAGACTGCAGTGACAGTTGAACATACATGCATGAGATTCCGGCATGACAGAGATAGGTGAAATTTGTATTAATACTTGGAATGCGGGTGTACACAATTAACCCCTAGTAGATAGGAATATGTGTGATCTGTACAAACCATATCTGGGTGCTGGGATGCCTACCTGACCCATATACATTTGCAGATGGTATATTTGCAGTCTACAGCTACTACAGTGTCATTCTTGCCTGCATCAGCATACCTACATTCAGGAATACATATAGCTGAAATGCAAAGGTTAACACAAGACAATGCTGAGGGAAAAACACTATAATACCTTACACTTTATTATTCAAGGTTCACATGTTAATGCAGAACCTATATCAAATTGCATTCTATCTTGTAGTACAGCTTCACATCTGCACTTTAGCGTAACAGTTTTTTAGCAGCCAAACTTCTATCACTTCATGGTGTTATACCCATATTTGCTGTATAGCACTTGTAAAATTGGATTTCTTCAACAACAGACCAGAATACATACAGCAATTGGCAGAACAAAGCTTTATTGAGTGACATGACACAGTCATTGGTATACATCTGACAAACGTTATTGTTTTCCAGTTTAAATAATGCATGCATTGAAGGTGTGCTGTTATTACAGAACCTAAGCAATACTAACTTTATTTCCTTCACAATTCTGACTGCAGTTGTACTGTATTTCCTGTAGATCATGAATGGATGTCATTTATTAACTTCACATTTAGAATGACAGTGTAATTTATTACCAGATCTTTAGTATTAATACCGTATACACATGTCATTCCTACATATTATTAATGTTATTGCAGTACACTCAGAACAGAATATACCTACTAGCAGTTACTACTGTACTCTTTCTTATTTATATTACTATATGTTGCAAGGTATATCTGTACTCACCAAACTTCTTGGCGCATCCTTGCTAGGTGCCCTGCGTGTGCCTCCAAGTTGTGAGCCCTCTCCTCTGTGACTGTGGAAAGGGAAACACACCATTATGCATACCTGTATGTCAAATATTCATGCTATAATTTGGTAAAGCAATGGTTCCTATACTTATAAACGTCTGAGGCATTGCGATCCCGAGCGTCTTAGATCTGTTGGGTCAGGAGCTCCCCTTTCCTCTGCTTCAGGTCATCATAATGACTCACCTGCTTACCAGTGTGGGGGATTCCAGTAGCATTGGTGAGGTTGCGTTCCAGATAGTCCCAGGCCTCGGATTTGTATTCAGAGCTCTGGTACTGACTCTCTCCGACTCTGGCCATAGCTCCTGCAGTGATTAAACTCCCACAGGTTCTGGCTGTATTCCCACCTCTGCAGCTTAAATAAGGCTATTTTCCCACCCTTTGCTGCCATTGGACCATTTTTAAAAATGCTAAGCAAAGCTTAGCACTGCGCTTACCCACTAAGCTTAGCTGAGCAGTGCTTAAACTGGCAATGCTTAGCAGTGCGCACACCTGCTTAGCTGAGCTGAGGACTGCTTAAACTGGGATTGCTTAGTAGTGCTCAAACCAGCTCTGTTGCTAAGTACTGCTAAAACAGGTCCTGTTTGAACATTGCTTGGCTATGCTTAGCAGAGCTTAGCTACGGGCAAACTGCACTTTTTACAAAATAAAAAAAATATTGAAAGTATTACTTCATTAAGGATAATTCATTACTATGTGTATCTATTTTACTTTATATCCCCTAAACATATGCATTGCACTACATTATCTGGTAGTGTAACATTTATGTATTGGACAGTTGTGTAACTGGGCCTTTTATACTCGGGTCTTCACTAAAAATAGTCTTCTAGTCAAGCTGGACTTAACCCAGTTAACAAATTTCAGTGTATACATAAAAAAAAAAAAACTTTAAAACATTTCCCTATTGCATGTAAAAAGCTGAATGGCCAGTATTCGAACCGTGCATCTACTGCACACGAAGCCATTATTTTAACCATTCAGCTGCCAAGGATATGGTGATCAGAGCTGTACTGTTCTATATAGCTGTCAGTTATAAGCACTGCTGAGCAACATGTCGCACAGTCCTACTCAGCTATGCTTAAACTTGACCTTTTCCTTAAAATTAAAAGCATCCAGTTTCTATTTTAGATGTCTGGCACGTATTTATTGCTAAGTGCCTCACATATAAAAAAATATTTCATACAATATATAATATTTAAAAAATTTAATTTTACTGCCATATGGCACTTTGACAGTACAGGGGGTGTGTTACAGACACTGTAACACACCGCCTACATATAATATTTTACTTCTGGCCAGGACACAACTTACATTTAATAATTTAGTGCCGTACCGCTCTTTGACAGTGCATGGGGTGTATAATGGACACTGTAGCACACCTCCTATGTATAAATTGTACAACAGGGCAGGGAGACAGTTCTCTCTACTGTTGTAGTGCCGTCCGGCATTTTGACAGTGCAGGGGATATGTTACACATCTCCAAGCACTGTAACACACCCCCCCACACTGATTCAGTAACCATGTACACAGCTTTCCCTCAGTAGCATGCCTTAATTAATACGCAAGGTGCGCTGCCTAGGGGGAGCTGCAGACACGGCCATGGTACACTCAATGTAGGCCTTGCACTGTTCCTACATGGAGTTTATTAAATCTGGGGGGATATTTTCTGAAAACATGCAAACTGTTTTTCACATCTGGGAGAGAAATAGAGATAATAAAAGAACAGACACCAATCAGTGTAAGTGGAAGCACAGGCTGTAACTTTAGGTTAGATAATGCCTCCTGGGTGCATTTGTTGATTTGGGGCAATTTGTTCATATCTGGATAGTTTAACTTAATTTTTTGCAGATATATGTGCTTTTGGTTAGGATGTGTTCTGAAAGTTTATTTAGATTTTTGGTTGAGGATTTTCATTAAAACAAAAAGTCTTGAAAAATGTGACATAGGTTCAAATGGAGATAACAAGAAACAACTATATAAAAGATTAGCCTGCCATATATTATTTAATGCATGTAACACAAAAGCTGGAAATGCACATTCAGAAATGTTGTCATGTGTAATAAGTGGGAACGATGACTTTTTATCATAATGGCTATGCTATCCATATCATCTTGGAATGTAAATGGCCTTACAGGCTTAGACAAAAAGGTAAAGGTATTTAATTGTTTTAAGAAATGGCGATTCCAAATAGCAGTGCTGTAGGAGACACATTTGGAAAGAAATGAGCATGTGAATTTGATAAGGAAAGGATTTCAGTATGACAGAATGTCAGGGACAAAGGAAAAGGAGAGCAATTATACTAATTGCTGTAGGAGCTACAATGGTGATGGAAGAAGGAAAAAGATAATAATGCTAGATTTGTGGTAGTAAGTTACTACTGGCAAGGGAGGAGTAATCATATTCTATTAACAACTGATATTATGGAACTTAAAAAAATATTGGGAGAAATAATAATTTTTTTAGAGGGGAATATTACTTATAGGTTTGAAATGGAAATTGATTTGCAGCAGAGAGGATATATCTGGGGACCTAGATGGTAATGTATAACAAAAGAGGGCAGATTTCTAAAGACATTTATGATAGTATGTGATATGAAAGATGTGAATTCAGGGGTCCCCCTTCATATGACCGAACTTTCATATGGCCGAGACCACATGATTGAACATTTGAAAGTGCGAACGTTCCTAACGGAGGTCTCCGTATAGCGTGGCATGGGAAGATTTCCCTTTTCTACACTGTAGTGCGATCTTGGAGTTGGTACATATAAATAGGGAGTGTGGGAGTGTAGCAAGCCCCACTGCTAAAACCGTTCAGGTAATTTTTTTCTTTTTTTTTTTAACTTTATTAGATGTTCGAACTTTCAAAAGTTCGATTATATGGTCTCGGCCATATGAAAGTCGAACTTTTGAAAGTTCAATCATCTGAAGTAGACCTGAATTCAGTAGTATGGTCTTTGAGGGAATTTACGTATTATTCTCCAAGGTAAAGTAACTGGGCTAGACCAGATAGAAACTATATTTCATAGGAAAGTGCATTTAACTGAAAACTTTGGCACATATCCAGTAACTATTTCAGCTCATGCACCAATAAAAATTAAGATAAAAATGCTGGGTAATAAAGTAAAAATAAGTCACTGGTACTCCCATGTAACTGTTAAAAAGAGAGGAATTTAATGAATGGGTGGTAGAAATTATTTGAGAGTTATTATGGAAGATAGAAATTATCTTAAGAATTTTTTTCTATTGAATGGGATAAAGTGAAAATGCAGTTTAAAATATGGTAGAAACAACAGAGAAACTATATAGTTAATAGGTAATAAGGATTACTTGGAAGGGTTGAGAATGTTTAAAGTATTTCTGAGTAAGGGAAATCTCACAGAACATGAAGAGGCACAAATGCACAGTGCTAAAAAGAAAATAAAGAAGTGTCTGGATAAATATGCATGAGTTTAGAGAGATTGCTGTTAAACACTATTTTTGGTAATAACTCCAGAGTAGAAAAACTTTTAGCACAATTACTTAGGCAGCAGAAAATAGAAAGGGTTGTCCCTAAACTTTGAAGTGTATAGTAAGAAAAATAACCAGGGATATTTCAGAAATTTTATGAAAATATATTATATAAAGCTGAAAAATGTGGAAATCAAGAAAAACCACAAATGGAAATATTTGTAGAATACTTAATTATGCCAAGGATGGAGGTAGATGAGGCTCAACAACCATCAATTAAGACAGGAGGAGATGAGATAAAAATGGTCTTGCATAATAAATCTTTAGGAAAGCCTGTAGGAACTGATGGTATTCCTGTGGAAGTGTAGAAGTTAGGAGGGAAGAAAGTAATGAAGATCTGGAAGATTTTGTTTTATAGCATATTAAAAGGAGGAGAAGCATCAACATCTTGAAAGAAAGCGGTGGTGGATATAGTACCTGAAGAATGTAAAGACCCATCAGATCTACCTTCATTTAGACCCAGTACATTTTTAGACCATAATTATAAAATGTTTGTCTATACTAGATAAATGAATGACAGATGTGTCGCCAAAATTGATTGATATGGATCAGTGTTGTTTTGTGGCTAGAAGGCAAACATTTGACAACATTGATAAAACACTGATGATCCAGAGGGAAGTAGAATTTAAGAAAATACCGGTGATGTCTGTGGGTCTTGATGCAGAGAAAGTATTCAAGAGGGTAAACTGGGATTTTATGAGTAAGGCAATGGAAGCACTTGCATTCCCTGATTCAATAATAAGATTAATTAGTAGGATAAATGGAAAACCATAGGCAAGAATTAAAGTGGGAGCATTCCTCTTTTATAAATTGTTTTTTTTAAGAGAGGAACCAGATAGGGGGTGTCCTCTCTCCCCTTAATTTTCTTTATTTTTAGAGCCTTTGGCAAAGAAAATAAGGGACTCTGAAACAAAAGTATAATTGGTATAATAGACAAGAAAAGTTGGCTTTATTTGCAGATGATATTATTTTGTACTTGATAAATCCAGAAAATGACATCGTATTGTTATGGAACATACTGAGACAGTTTTAAATCTTTTCAAGATGTAAAATTACTGCATACTGTACTGATATACAATATAGCAAGCAATTTACATCATGCCATGTTTGTGCAAATATTGATGAGAACAAAACTGTTTTACTTACAGTTACTTATTCATTCCCTTCAGAGCCCTTAATGATATAAAGTGGCATTTATACTTTGCAATTCTACCAGTTTAACACAGTCAGTAAACTTCCCGTCTTTTTATCCACTTCTTTGAGAAACGTAGTTCACATGTGTAAACAATATATAATGAGATTGATGCTTTACAGTTCTCCCATTTCTTTCCTTACTTTCAAATTGTTGCTGGTCCTCTTCCCTATCATCTCAATCTGTTAACACTGGTTTCTGACTCACGTTCAAGGTACTAGTCACCTTCTGAGCTATTCCTGTCCCTCAAGAATATTCATGTGAAAAAGTGCAAAAGATTTCATTGGCAGAGACTTTGTACAGGGTTTGTTAATGCAAGAAGACTGAGAAGCAGAGTGCCATTCAGTTTGCTGGCTCTTGCTTTGTTGCCTACACTTTATTTCCTCCTTTATCAATTCTGCATCCAGAAATGCATTTGGTTCTTCAGGAAAATATATTCTGACGACAGCTAGATGTACCAACTTGAATCTCACAGTAGCCTCTCGACATTTCCTGATTGCCAGATAAACTAGCTTCTTATCTTATATTATTTTTTCACAGACCCTCTGGTGTCCATAATTTTAATAATTTTCTCTTCTTCCACAGTTTTGATAGGAAAACTGTTTTTTTGCTGGTGTGATTCCTTCCTTACTAATACAGGTATTGGCTGCTGCCTCATTGCCATATCTGGATCCAAACATACAATGTGTCCTATCAGTTACCAAATCATGCTTAATGAAGTTTAATCCTTCCAGTTCCATTGGTATAGCAAACATTTTTGTTTTGTTCCTCTATGCTTTGTCTTCTAACTTCTATATTTTGAAGTAGCTCTCTTGAAAAGCCTCATATTCAGCCATTCTTTCCTTAGTTTTTATAAGCTCTTCTGAATTTCGACTTAAACAGTTATCCGATTTTCCAGTCTTTTGTTATTTGACTTTATATATTCTTCCTGTGTTTCACTACTTTTAAATACCTTTGAATTAATTTGATTTTTTTTCTGTAAATTACTGGATGCCATCTCCTGTCCCTATGCTGAAGCTTGAACTATTTTTAACTGAACAGCTACAAGGTTCTTCCCAGTCAGAGCTTTTTTTTTTCTCTTTTTCTGACTATTTTTTCCTTACATTTTCAAGGATTCTTCTTTACTGGCATACATGTAGTATCCAGTAACTGACTTTTGCACAAATTAATGGGGTTCAAATGAAAAGATGGAATTATGAAGAAAAGAAGTGTTAGTGTAACTGAATTCATCCTCAAGTCTTGGTGAGTACCTTTATGTGGTGGATCACGCTTTTGCAAAATTTCACCAGAATGACACTGAAGTATATACTATAGTTGATGTATCATGACATTATGTAAGTCAGTAAATAAAGAAGAAGATTGGGTGCACACATCCCAGGATAAAAAATGACTACTCATGCTGTATGCATTGGTGTTAGGAATGGAAAAACGGCAGTGTAGAATCTTCAGAATGGAAACATTCTTACCACAGGGCTAGGGCACAAAAAATGGGCAGGTTAAGCAAAAGATAAACAATAAAGTGCATTGTTGACAATAAGGAATACATTGTGTATCATTGCTGTTAAGCAAAAAAACAAGGATCTCCATACAGAGGATATGTTGCAAGAGTAAAAGAGAAATTAGAAGAAAAAAAAAACACTTGCACAAGAAAAGCTTTTAAAATGTACAAATAATTTAAGATCATTAATGCAACAGAGCAAAATAAATAAAGAAAAAAACATTATTTAGATGAAAAAAGATTGTGCCTCCTGAAAAAGGAAACAACAGAGAAGGTAAGAAAAGATAAAGAAAAGATAAATGGGTTATTGAAAGGTATAAAAAATTATGTACATGGTAAAGAAAAAGATTATGCAGTATTTAGGCAGAGCTAATCACTACAAAAATGTAGCTCCAAAGATAATCTGAAGAATAATACAGGCAAATTCACATGGATGTTATAAATTTAATTTTACAAAAATTAAGATTACAAAGGTGGAATATAAATTAAAAAAAAAGAACTTTAGCAAGGTTGAAGTTAAGCAAATAAAATGAAATTGATAAACCATCTCTAAAGTGAAGGATTTAGTGCGGAAACTCCAACACATGCAATATCTCAACATAATAGACTACTGATTTCTTGGTAGGAGCAGGATGCCTTTGAAGTATTTATGTTCAGAGTGATGTTTTGGAGCTTTCTGTTGGAGACTCAGATGAAAGTCCAATTAGAATTGCATAGAGAGGGAAAGAGCATGAAATGGTGAAAAATTTGACACAGGTGATATTGCAACATGATTTAGTTTGTTGACATTTGTTTACCAGGATAGTCCGACTGGGTAATAAATAACAATTTTCAGAGGAGATCTGGGAAGAAAAGCTCCAAAGAATTAGATAACATCAAATATGACAGTAGTATGGATGTATTTAAAGCGATTCATGTGTACATACAATTTAACAGCATAATGCACAGGATACAATAAAACATGTGGAGATACTAGTGATGTAATATTTAAAAAATGGCAAATAAATATGGTAGTCAGTATATGCAAAAGTATTAGAAGTATAGTCTGTTATGCTAGGGAGAAAAAAAGATGTATCCCCCTAAGAATGGGGAGAGGGCAGGTGATGAAAGGTACAGATAGTATGATAAGTGGTTAGTATGAATGTGATATATTTCTTAATATAGTTAATATAGGTGAGGTACTTGGGCACAGCCATGAGTTAATCAGAAATATTTTGAGAACGGACTTAAATAGATTGAGGCTAGATATAGTTCTGATTGAATTTGGAATAGAGTTCTGTAGTTAGACTTTGTTCCATACTGTTTTTTGCTTTGTATATTTCAAGCAGGTTTTTGTCTTGATGGCATGATGGGCTAATGAGCTACCAAACACCATGAGTAACCAACTGAAAAAAAACAAAGATGAATGGACACCAGCCACAGTAATCCACACTTTAGTACCAAGTTAAGCACTTTCGTCCCAAAATTACTAGGGACTTCTTCAGAACTGTTGCATCGAAGCAGCCCAGCACTTAAATACCATTTGACAAACTGATATCAATAAACTGACATTCTATGTGATAACTACAGGGGAAAATTATAAGTTAAATCTTCAAGATATACTCATTAATGGGCATTATAATTGCCAAACTAAAAATGTGGTTTATATGGCAAAGTGTTTGAAATGCTCCGCATTTTATATCGGAAAGACCTGTAGACATTTTAAAGAGAGAATGTATGAGCATTTACAATATATAAAAATGACTAATGCTTTATACAGGCAAGTGCAATCACATAATGAGCATATCTTTGGTTTCTTAGTTATACAACAAATCACTAATGATCTACAGGGTAGAATGGGAGCTGAACATTTGGATATATGTGAATTAAAATGGCAGCTATGATTGAATGCTACTAAGTACCCAGGTATTAATGAGAATGTTAGTATTAACTGTGTGTTAAAAATGAAAAATTTGGTGGAGTTGTGAAATAAATGCTTCTATATTATTCAGTATATATGTTATGGGAAGGTTTTAATAAGCAGTTCTTCTTCTTTCGGCTTTTCCCGGTTAGGGGTCGCCACAGCGGATCACCTGTCTGCTCATGATTGGCAGTGGAGTTTTAAGGTGTCGAGTTGCCAGCCTTCCACTGAAGGCACACACATGCACACACTCACTCCTAGGGCCAATTTCGAGTGTCCAATCCACCTACACAGCATGTCTTTGGGATGTAGGAGGAAACCGGAGCACCCAAAGGAAACCCATGCGACCACAGGGAGGACATGCAGACTCCGCACAGAAGGCACCCCAGCTGAGGATCGAACCAGAGAACCTTTTGCTGTGAGGCGGCAACGGTAACCGCTGCACCACCGAGGCCACCAGTTTTAATAAGTAGTTAATAATAGAGTTAATTAATTAAAGTTTTAATTGTTTTATTGATGTCAGTTTGTCAAATAGTATGCAAGTGCTGGGTTGGTTTGATGTAACAGTTCTGAAGACGTCCCTAGTAATTTTGGGACAAAAACGCTTAACATGGGAATAAAGTGTGGATTACTCTGGCTGGCATCTGTTCGTCTTTGTTTTTTTCAGTGGGCTAATGAGGCCCAGGATAGAGGAGCATGATGCTTCTGAAGAAGGTATGTGACCAGATGATGATCTGGACCGCTCTGGAAGTCTAGTTAGAATTGTACAGTGAGGGAAAGAACAGGAAAAAGAGAACAAAGAAGTTGCCATCAGCCCAGATGAAAATTATGGATAGACATACTAAGATAGCTGAAAGAAACTGAATACAGAAAGGAAATAAGACCCAAAATGTTAGAAAAGTAGTAAAAACAGATGAACACAGTAATCCAAGACCATAAAGAGAAGTCCATGTGCTATAACAGAAAAACTGTAATATATTACTGTAGAAATAAACTAATAACAGGTAAAGTGTTGCTACAAAAATGTAGAGTAGCAAAAAAGGAAGAGAACAAGTAGAATGCCACCATGGAAGCATTATATAGAGAAAACGATAAAGCAACTAAGGCATGTATTGTTAGAAGAATGCAGAAAAAGAAACGGATCAAAAATTCTTAGAACTGCAGATGTGGTAAAAGCAAAACACAGTGTCAAAACTGAGTAGGATTTATCATACAATAATAATGAGCTAAAATATCAGCACAAGTAGAAAATAAGCAAATTGTTGATTATACTAAAAAAGTTTTATAGAGGGTTGGGAAACAAAGCAAAAGTGATAGAAATCCCAGAAAAAAAGAAATAGTTACATTTTGGAGAAACATTTGTGAAGACCTTGTTCAACATAAAGATGCCAAATGGATGGAGGAATTAAAAATAAATCTGTAATATATAGAATATGAGAGTAGATGAAAAAAACAGCCAGAAAATTTGGGACAAAATTAAGGAAAGCTCCTAAATGGAAAACCCTAGTTCTATCTGATGCAGTATCCAACTTTTGGTAAAGGTATTAATATCTTGACACAAAGATTTAATCCTGAGCAAAAAAAAAAAATTATATGCACATCCCAAATAGACAAAAACCTCATTACCTAAAGGAAAAAGCAACACGCTTTAAGAGTAAATCTGGAAGCTATTCTAAGAACCAACGGCTCACTTTCTGACAGTATATAAATTGCATGCAAGGACTGATGCAGACAGAGTTTAAAAGTATCTAGAAAAAGTCAGTAAATGCAGTGGAATATAATGGTAATAAAATAATGTCATATGGAACAAAGATTCATCTGTTGTTAAATTAAGCTGTAATGGAAAGGTGTAAAAAGGGGAAGAATCTAAGCATGGCATGGCTAGATAACAAAAAGCATTCAGTAGCATCTCATGTTCATAGATTATGTAATGCTTACAGATGTCTAAGATATGGCCTACATTGATCAGTTACATTGCAGTAAGTATGAACATACCTGTCAGTCTCTTGAGTCCAAATATTCTGGACAAAGCCAAGCATAATTGGTGGGGGCAAAGGCCCAAATCAGGAAGAATTTTTAAATATTGCTCTTATAAATTTAAAAATGTTGCTAAAATAACAGGTTTTGCATCAGCATGCATTTTCTGAATGATATTAAGTCTGAAACTCAAATGTATGTTATTATTTAGTGAATTCGCTACTCAATGATTTTCCAGAAGACCACACATTTTATGAGGAACCGACTAAACAATTCGAGCAAAAATCTGGACATTCTGTGAAAATATGGACAGTTGAGTGATGTGCTATGAAACAGTGGTAAACCACTTTGTAGCTGAGCCATAACAGAGGGTAAATTATTTTCCCAGGAATAACAATTTAAAAGAGAGGAGGGATATTCCTGCATGATTATTTGCCAGCATTGCTGTTTTGTCTTGCTCTTAGCCCATTAAGTTGTTTACTTAATAGACTAGGCTATGATTACAGCTGAATTTCCAGAAATCAACATTGTTTAAAGACGTCAACTTTTGTGGATAATTTAAAATTGTAAAGTTAATCAGGTTAGGATCTGATAGCATGGCTACAAAAGGTTAAAATTTTCTTAGATGATATTAGAATGACATTTGATCTTGCTAAATATGGAAAAAGCAACATTTATAACAGGAAAGCTGCACCAAGAAAATATAAACCTGGGACAGTAATGTGATTTAAAAGAACTTAAACAGGTAGGAATGTATGCACATCTGGAAATAGATGAAAGGTTGGAAATAAAACATGGACAAATGAGAATAAAGCTAAGTAAGGAACACTTTGGAAGACTAAAGCTAATACTGAGAACTACCTTGGCATTTAGAAATAAAGGCCAAGCTGTAAATCATTTTGTTCTTCCTGTTCTTACTTACAGTTTTGGTATGATTGGCTATCATAGACTCATAGGTGTGCACTAGGCTAACGGCCATGGAGCCTATAAAAGCATAGCCCAAGAAGATTTCCTGGCATCATGCCACCTAACGTTAGTTCCCAATGCCCTTGTCAAGCAAGGACATTGAAGTGATCCCCAGGATGAGCTTCTTATTGCCCACCCACTCATCAAGATTTCTCTTAAAGAGGGCCAGTGAAGTGCTCTGCTTGACGTGAATGGGAAGTTTGTTCCAGAGTATGGGAAATCTCTGGGTTAGGAACCTGTCCCTCCAGCATGGTCTGTTTATTGTGGTAATGAGGTTAAGGTCCCTGGAGCGTGTGGAAGGAGGGATTGGGATTTCTTTAGGTGTAACATATCTAGCAGCTCTGGGTCAGACATGGCTTTGTAGGTCAAGCAGAGATCGCCTCTAAGTAGGCGATAAGAGACAGAGTATAGCTGGAGTTTTTTGAGTCTGTCCATATAGGGCATGTGTCTAAAGCCTAAGATCCTCTTAGTGAGGTATTTTTGTGGCCTTTCTAGTTGTAGGTGTCAGTGAGGTGCATGCCAAATGGTGCGTTGTATTCTATAATAGGTCTAATGAGGGACGAGTATTGAGGGATTATGACCTCTTTCTTCTTGGATGAGAAACCTTTTGTAATGAGATGTGCCACATAGAAGAAGGACTTTCTGACTACAGTGGCAATGTGGTTATCAAAGGAGAGGTTGCTGTCAACCTGTGTCCCCAGGTCTCTTATCACACCTTTGGTGTTTAGTGGACTACTGCCTATGTGATAATTCATGGGCACCGAATTTTTCCCAACAGGAATGACAATGCACTTTTTGGCATTGAGCTTAAGGCCGTGGTTCTGGCACCAGTCATTGGTGTCAGTGATGCCTTTTTGTAGAATGTCTACATCAGTTGGAGAATCAATAATGGCTCCCAGTTTGCAATCATCTGCGATCTTCATCACCCAGAGTCCCTTTGTGTTGGTTTGAAGTTCAGAGAAGTAGATGCCAAACAGGAGAGGACCTAGGACTGATTCCTCTGTGACACCACTTCTAACTATCCTCCTACAATATTGAATCAGTTGGACAAGAACACAAGAAAAATGATACATGCTTATCTAAATATAAGTAAAAATTAGAAGTTATGTACATACCATAACGTTCCATGTTAGTTGTCTTCTCTCGCTTTCTTTCTTGCTGGATGGGTTCGGAGCCGATCCTCGGCTCCGACTCGGCACTTGCTAAGCTCGAGAACTCATTTTACCAGCTCGAGGCAACCCTATATCCCATGATGCAAGGCATGACTACCTCAGATCTCGTTTAGTAGCTAGAAGAAAACCCTGCCAAAAAACACTTCTTCCCCAGGAAGAAGATTACTAAATGTAGGAGAAACTAGGCCGATAGCCACTAATAATAATGACTCTTCCTGCTGGGAACTCTTGGAAAGAGTGACAACACCCCTAACAAAAGGAAGGTACAACCTCAAGATCAGTCCAGGCCAGGGGGAAGGAGGGAGGGACGCAAGAAAGAAATGTTAAGTTGTCAAACTCGCCTTCATTCTTGCTGGATGGGACCGCGTCCCTAGCACCTCTATCCTGGGTGGCTCAATGGAACAGACTCTTGAGAACTGTGGAACCAAACCTAGCCCTGTCCCTGGAGGCCAAGTCCAATTTGTAATGAGAGACAAAGGTGTGAGGAGTGGCCCAAGTGGCTGCTGCACAAATGGTGTCAATAGGTAGCCTATCCTGAAAGGCTGTGGATGTGGACAGGCTCCTGGTAGAATGTGCTTTTGGTTTTGAGGACAGTTGCTTGCCTCTAAGATGATAAACATAAGAAATGATAGAAGACAGCCATCTGGATAAGGTCACTTTAGAGACTGGGAGACCTTTTCTGTTCTCTGCATAAGAAAGGAATAGTTGATCAGATTTTCTGAATTGTTTAGTTCTGTCCAAATAATATCTGAGTTGACGATGGACATCTAAGCAATGAAGTTTTTGTTCAGCTTTGTCTGAATAATTAGGGAAAAAAACTGGCAAATCAATAGATTGATTAAGATTCGTCTGGGAAGCAACTTTGGGCAAAAAAGATGGATTAGGTCTTAAAGATACCCTATCTTTGTGAAAAACCAAGTAAGGGGAACGGACACAGAGGGCCTGAAGTTCAGAAACCCTTCTAGCTGCAGGAACAGCCACCAAGAAAATTGTTTTCCAGGAAAGAAACTTTAAAGAGCATGTAGCAGCCGGTTCGAAGGGGGGTAGAATCAAGGATGCCAGCATTAAGTTCAAATCCCATTGCGGAGGAGGATCTCTGATTGGAGGCTTCAGGAGAAATATACCCCTGAGAAAGGCTTTGCAAAGCTTGTGGGACTTTATGTTTTGATCCGCTAAACCAACATGAAAATTAGAGATTGCTGCCAGTTGGACTTTAACTGTAGAAGAAGAAGAAGACCCTGCTTGAAAAATCTCTGCTAAGAAGTCCAAACCTGAATGCACTGGAGTAGCAGTAAAGGGATCTAAGTGTTTAGACTTTGCCCAGAAAGAAAAACGTTTCCACTTACTAGCATAAATCTTTCTGGTGGAGGACTTTAGAGAAGCTACTATGATATTCCTAACGGGGTTAGAGATCATAGGAAGCCTGGCTAAGGAAGGAAGTGGAGCAACCAAGCAGTGAGGTTGAGAGAACGAATGGCCCGGTGCGGTTGACCCGACTGGTGGGTCAGAAGGTCTGGAACTGGGTCCAGATGCCAAGGCTTCTCCAGGAGATGACGATGCAGGGACGGAAACCAAATTTGTCGAGGCCAGTAAGGGGCAATGAGGATCAACTTGGCTCTCAATACGGTAGCTTTCTGAATAACTTGTGGTATCAGTGGAAATGGAGGAAAGGCATACAGAAGTCCCCGGGGCCAATCCTGGATTAGAGAGTCTCTCGGGGAATGGCCTGGTAGAGGAAAGAGGGTGAAGAAGTCCGGGCATTTGCTGTTTTGGGGTGTAGCAAAAAGGTCGCAGGAAGGGAAGCCCCACTTCTGAAAAATCTCGTCCACTACCGATTGCTTGAGAGACCACTCATGTGGCATGAGAATAGCTCTTCTCAGTCTGTCCGCTAAGAGGTTGGATCTCCCGGGGATATGCGTTGCTATCAGAAACCGATGAGAGGAGATCGCCCATTGCCAAAGTCTGAGAGCTTCTCGACACAGTGGGTAGGACCTGGTCCCGCCCTGCTTGTTGATATACCAGACTACAGACATGTTGTCCGTCTGAACTACAATAGTCCCTAAGGGAAGAAAGTCACTGAGGGCTTGCAACATTAAAAGCACTGCTCTCATCTCTAGGACATTTATGTGCAGATGGTATTCTATGGGTTGCCAAGTCCCATTGACCATCCTGCCCTGATAATGCCCCCCCACCCGATCAGAGAGGCATCCAAAGTGACTGTGGCAACCGGAACTGGGGGAACAAACGGTCGGCCCTGATGGAGCAGAGGAGAAGACATCCACCAGGTTAGATGACTCTTGCACAACTGCGTGACTAAAATCTCGTGACTCATGGGGAGCTGCTGGAATGACCACTGAGCGAACAACATCCACTGCAGAAGACGCATGTGGAAGCGGGCTAATGGCAGTAGAACAATGGCCGCAGCCATAAGACCCAGAACCTTCAGGACAAATTTGGCTCTGATCTTCTTGCTGAGTAATATGATCCGAGCATACTTCTGAATGTCCAGAATTCTTTGTTTTGTGAGTCTGACTGGCATACTGACAGTGTTTAATTCTGCGCCTATAAAGGTAATAGATTGGCAAGGCGACAGAGAAGATTTTTCGAAGTTTATTGAAATCCCCAATTGTTTGCAGGTTTGCAGAGTGTAGTCTCTGGCCTTGAGACGTTGATGCCTGGTGGTGGCGGAGAGGAGCCAGTCGTCTAGATACGGAAACACCTGGAATCCTTGACGTCTCAGATGAGCCGTAACCACTGCCATACATTTGGTAAACACTCTGGGGGCTGTAGTGAGGCCAAAGGGCAGGGCTCTGAACTGAAAATGACTGGACCCCAGCCGAAAGCGGAGAAACCTTCTGGAGCGCCTGTGAATCTTTATATGATAGTACGCATCCTGAAGGTCTATTGAGCACATCCAGCTGTCCTTGCCCAAAAAGGGTAGAATGGACTGAAGCGTGACCATCCGGAATCTTGCCTTCTTGACAAACTTGTTTAGTTTGCTGAGGTCTAAGATTGGTCTCCAATCTCCCGTCCTTTTGGGGACCAAAAAGAATCTTGAGTAGATGCCGGATCCTACTTGGTCTGCTGGCACTATTTGGATGGCTCTTTTTGCTAGGAGCTTTGATACCTCCTGCTTTGCCAATTCCCTTAGACCGGGTGAGACATCTGGAAGGGATTGATGAGGAACGGGATACCTCTCGAAAGGGATTTTGTAGCCCTCGGATATGATCGACTGTACCCATTTGTCTTGAGAGAGGGAACGCCAGGCTATTGGGTACAGCGACAATCTTCCCCCGACTGCCTCCAAGGGTGGACAGTCGGGCAACACCTCAGGGATGCTGGAAGGGTTTATCAGGGAGAGGCTCCCTGCTACCCTGATTCTGCAGACCCCCTCTGCCCCTAGGGCAGCGCCTATTATTATTACTCCCTCTGGGGGTAAACTGACCACGTTTGTCCGGCGTGACTCCTTGAGATTTACGGAACCACATTTTCCCTCCCTTCTGACCCTTTGGATAGGGTCTTGAAGGGGTGGAGAAATGGACTCCTACGGCAGAAAGGGTCTTGCCGTCTTGTTCACATCTGGTCAATGTATCCTTCACCTGAGGTCCGAACAAAGCCGAACCGTCAAAGGGGGTATTGGTGAAGGACGCCTTAAAAGGGTCTGCAAAATTACAAAGCCGCATCCAGGCCTGGCCTAAGTGCCACTCCTGTGCCTGCGGCCCTACTCGCTCCATCGGCTGCATAAGAAATGAGCCGCATGGAGGAGTTAGTCAAAGAATTTAGGATTCCTAGCTGTGAGGCAATCTTTTCCTGAGCCCCAGTCGCAGAAGGATCCTGAACCACTTCACCTAGTTCCTTGAGGATGTCTCTCTGAAGTCTGGTAAAGTGACAAAGGTAGTTCAGCGAACGCATAGTAAAGGTCGCTGAAGAAAACATCCGCTTGCCATACCTATCCATGGTCCTAGAGTCCTTGTTAGGAGGATGGACAGGCACAGAAGGATCAGCAAGTTCCTTCTTGGCGGCCGCCGCCACCACCATAGCATCAACAGGGACGCCCTTAGAAAGAAACTGTTTGTCTGAAGGGACTGTTATGAATTTGGAGGGCCTCCTAGGAACTGGTTCCACAGAGTCCGGGACTGCCCACGCCTTCCGAGCCACAACTTGCATGAGTGGGTCGAAAGGCGGAGACACCCAGGAGGTGGAGGGTCGAGATCCAAAAGCCTCCAGGTATACCGACTCATCCTCGGAGGGGTCAATGGAAGGCCAGTTCCCCCTCTGCTTAAGGAGTTCCAGGATGTCTGAAAAGGAGACATCCTCAGAGGGGGACCGTGGGGAGCCCTCCGACTCATCTAAGTCGGTATTTGATGTAGTAGACTCAGGGGAGTCTGTGTGCTTCCTCTTACACGGGGGTTCTGCTGCAGGATCAGGAGAAACCTCGGAAGAGGAAGTTCTTCCCAATGGGGAAACCTGGGGTGATGGATCTCTGGGTCCGGGAGCAAGAGACTGGCAAGAGACATCAACAGGCACCGAAGATGGAGGAGCTAAAGGAATAGACCGTTGACCTAGCTCAGGGGTTAGGACACTCCTCATCACCTCGAAGGCTCTTCTCCCAGGGAGGCCGGAAGAATCCCGCTCCGAAGAAACAGGAATCCCCGGCCCCACCGAAAAAGAAGGCTCTGAAGCCGATGTCGGTGCCGAGCTCACCAATGCCGAAGCTCCAAGAGGGAGAGCAGGGTCGGACAAGGGTCCGATGCCACTCGCCCCCTCGGAGCCGACAAGGGAGACCCGACGACCGGATCCCTCCAAAGAAGGTCTCATGGAGGAGATCGGAGCCGAAGACGTCGGAGCCGAAAGGGGAAGTATCGGCTCTGGCGCACCCACGGTCACCGTTCCGAGAAGCTCTGGCTCCGAACTCTGAAGGAGAGTCGGAGGAGGAAGTTCAGGGGGATGAGAAATAGCAGACGCCTGTTGAGACGGGCTATGGAGCATTTGGGCTAGTGCCTGTGACTTCAACAGTCTGCTTACCACCCTCTCTAAATCGTGGTTTGACAGCCTGGAAGATCTTGAAGATCTGCTCCGATGGCACCGCTCCGACAAAAGAGGAGATCCCGGAGCCGAACGAATCAACTCTAGGGAAGGAGACCGAGATCTCTTCCTGGATGGAGCCATCGGAGCCGACGACCCCTCGGCACCAGATGGAGCCGAAGACTTATCGGCTCCAATACTGGATAAAGACGTGTCGGCTCCGGCCAGAGCCGACAAAGTAATGGGTATTTGTGTGTCGGAGCCGGATGGAGCCGACACTACAACCTCCAAAGTGGAAAGATCGGCTCCGGCCGGAGCCGATCTCGACTCCGAAGGAGTCGGAGCCACAGCCGAAGGCTTGAGGACTACAGCCTGGGCCTTAGATGGCTTAACCAACCCACCCTTGGTCGGAGAACCCTCTGGCTTTAACAAGCCACGAAGAATCAATTTGTTTCTTCATTCCTGCAGGACTGTCTGGCTAAAGGAGTGACAAATAGCACAGGAGTCCTGCAGGTGTAAAGGCCCCAGGCAGTACACACAAGAAGTGTGACCATCTGTCAGAGACATTTTGTGACAGCACAAGTCACACTTCTTGAAGCCTGAGACCTTCACTTCTCTAGACATAATAATGTCCAAAAATACACAGACACACAACAGTCACACAGTTAACCCACAAAAAACACACAACACTAACCTGACAGGAATTAATTTAAAAGGGAGGCTTAAGGCCTGAAGAAAGGAAATAAATCCTGATGTAAAAGAAGGGGAATATAGGGTAGAGATTAGCTATAAGTATAAAAATATACCCAATAAATGACAATTAGGAATATAAGTAGGAAAAAAACCCTGACTACTCTGATACAAATTGAAGCTTTACCTGAGCTGGTAAAAAGGAGACCTCTTCGCGAAGCGGCAAACGAGATCTGAGGTAGTCACGCCTTGCATCATGGGATATAGGGTTGCCTGGAGCTGGTAAAATGAGTTCTCGAGCTTAGCAAGTGCCGAGTCGGAGCCGAGGATTGGCTCCGAACCCATCCAGCAAGAATGAAGGCGAGTTTGACAACTTAACATCTAGTGCATTCCATGGTTATGTATCCCTTGGTCTGAAGGAAATATGGGCCTCCTCAAAACTGACTACATGTGTAAGTCTGCAGTTGTTGGACTGCATATATATGTTTGCTAACCTCATCAAATCCAAACATAGTGAGAGTTCTAAAGCATGGAGAGAAGTCTAAAATGTCATATTTGGTTAGTTTAGCAGAAGAATTTCAGAAAATAGTAGGAATGGGAATCAACCCAGAATTAAACAAGAATCAGACAGCAACTCAAGTCTATAAAAAACTCAAGAAATAAAGAAAAAGAGCAGAAGAAAAGGAAAATAAATTTGTGGAAAGCCCACAAATAGTAGCAAGTATAGAAAACTTCTAGAATAGCCATATATTGACTTAAGATTTGATGTAGGAAAGGTTAAGGAAAGGCAAATTTAAACAAAAAGATGGAAGGTTAATAATGACAGTCCAAGATAGTGAGCTTACATACAAGTTGATTTACAAAGTATTGAAAAAGCGGGAGAAACAGGCAAATGCAGGTCATATAAAACAGAGCTAGAAACAATTGCACATCTTGTTGCTGGTTGCAGGACGCTCATGTCTATGGGTAGGCATACTGAAAGACGGACACAATAATGTGGTAAGACTGTAACTGCGAAGCCCTAGAAAAATGAACCACAAAGCATTATTGACTTTGATGAAGACTGGATTACATGGGCTCACCCAGTACCAACAGTTAGGAAAGCAGATGCAAGAAAACCAGATATTGCAGTCCCAAGAAAAAAAAAGACAGAATAACATTAATCATTGAAATAGCTACACCCACTAATTATAGTGTATTACATACTGAGATACACAAAGTTATAAACTACCAGGATTTGCAGGCAAAAGCTAGAGCAATGTGAAACAGAGACCCAGACAGTTCCAATAGTATTTGGAGGAAGATGATTAATAAACAAATGTTTACAGTATAATTGTTTTCGTAATGCATGTAGCCCTGTATGAACTGCAGAAGGGGTACACTGCAGGTGTAGAGAAGAGCAGTCTTGGCAAACACCAAAGACTAAAGCAATACTAATTTTATGATCTGTAATAATACTCTGACTCAGAAATGGGGGGGGGTTATTCCTGCCATGGTGTTAAAAACCAAAATATTTAGAAAAATTAAAAAATAGAAGAGCTGTAATCAACATGTTTCTCACTGTGCATCCCTCTTGGAACTTTCTATATCCAGACTATGTTTGAAGCGTGTAAAGGAGCTACTTTGTTTAATATAAAGGAGGACTCTGTTCTAGAGGAGAGGAAGTCTTTCAGTGAGATATCTGTAATGCCAGTAGGTCTGGTTTATGTTACAGTGAAGATTGAAGTCTGTAGTATTGGTATTTATGGCATTACCTTTTTTACAGCTATGAAGGAGGACAAGGTCATTTGAGACCTTGTATACCATGCATAGATCACCCCTAATGAGACTGTACAGGACAGAGAAGAAAAAGAGAGCTCTGAGGTGTTCTACACGTGTAATGGTACTCAGGTCCTTCATATTCAGGAAATGCAGTATTTCAGGTTGGATCGTATGTCTGGATAGGTATCTGTCAAAATGAGCATTGTATTCAATTGTAAGCCTGAGTAGGTAGATGTAGAGAGGTTTGATAATTTCCTTGTATCTGGAGGAAATACCCATATTAATCAACTGTACTGAACAGAAGTACTTCCTAACAATCAAGGCTACATGGTGCTCAGAGGAGATATTCTGTTGGCAAGTACACATACAGTAAAGTATAATTTCCTTTAAGAGCACACAGAGATCACAGTCATCCTAGGGCTGGTTTTTCCCTTTCTCTCCAGATCCCCAGTAAGACTCCCCACTGGTACAGCTATAGGGTTCAGATCTCAGCTGAGTGGCCAAGCCAAAACCTTCAGCACCCCCTTTGTCCAGCCAGTGCTTTGTGTCCCTGCCCAAGTAGCTGACACACACACATTTTGAGATTTGATTTAAATACAAACACACACATTTTGAGATTTGATTTAAATGCAAACACACAGACACTCCTGTGGAATGCTGGCACAGGTTCACTAACTATGCCCCCTTCTGCCCAGACTATACAGTAGTACCACCGGCCACCAACCACCCTTATCCGCTACTATAAAGGCCCATGCCAAAGGATGCCCAGTCTTGCTGTGTAATGTTACTATTACTAAATGGTAAGTGACACTGAGACTTGAAGGCTATTGGAGTGGACTGTACAGTGTTACCAAATACATGCAGTATACTAAGATCTTATATATCTCTACACATAACCACCCACAATTAAAAGGTTTAAATATATTTAATAATAAGTAATAAAAGCACAAGATAATATTCATTAACTCAACACAGTGACAATAGAGTTCACAATCACAGGAAATAGGAAATATTTTAAAATAACATACCAAGACAGTCTCACATAAAAACAGAAAACATCTAATTAATCTTGCTATGTTCCTATCTTATCTATCTCTAAGAGAAACTAAGTTCTACATAACTTACAGAGCAAGTCAAAGTGCTGGTGATGTAGTCAAATCCAGTACAAAATGCACTGACTTTCTCTCAGAGATAGTTCTTAAGTTAATAATACGTGGTGGTGCTGCGGTAGCGTTGTCGCCTCACAGTAAGACAGTGTCCGGTTCAATTCTCAGCTAGAGCTTCTTCTGCGTGGAGACATGCGTGAATGGGCGTTCCTTCGTTTAAGGTTGTGCGTCAGGGCTGGTAACTCAGCACGTAAAAATCAGCTACCAATCATTAGCGGACCATAGTTCCGCTGTGGCGACCCCTAACCAGGAAAAGCCGAAAGACACAACAACTGCTGAATCATCTCCGATTATGTCATTCTTGTCACCTCTGCCTATGTTTCCCAGGCTAGCAGGAACTTAAATTTTAGCATGTCTCTGTTAAAAATACTTATCTCTCAGAAGCTGACAGTTCTCTTTTAGAAGCTTGCCTGAAACTGAAAGTCATAAAACAATTACCTTGGGAACCTGTAATTACCTCTGTTTCCAGACAATAGATAGAAGCCCTTAGCCTAGACATCCTGTCTCTTAGCTGAGATAAATGAACTTTATAACACATCATAAAACTCTTTACTTATCAATTTATTTTCTTAGAGTTTTGCAAGTTAACTCTGTATATTCCAGCTTCTGCTATGAAAACAATCATTTACATTGGCCTATAGTTTATACAAATAAACAGGACATGCTGGAGAGATAGATTTCTGTCCCAGAGACTTCCCATACTCTGGAACAAGCTACCCATCTATGTCAAGCAAAGTTCCTCATTAGCACTCTTCAAGAAGAATCTTGAGTAGATGGGAAATAGGAAATACACCCCGGGGATCACTTCTGTGGCTCTGCTCGACAGGGGCACAGGAAAAAAACTTTCTTGGGTGGTGTAAGCCAGGGAACCTTGTTGGCTAGGCTTACTTAAGCCCTTGGGCCAATAGCCTAGTGCCTACCTATAAACCTATTCCTGCTCTTTTCCAGCAGGGTGCACTGTGGTTACAATCTTGAAGCTCAGTACAGAATATATATATTTTTTACATTTTTAAGGCAAGCATACAAATCATATTACTATTCACAAATGACATAGAATTATTTACAAAATTCTATCTAGCTTGGCTGGCAGTGTTGCATTTCTATATAAATCATATTAATATTTTTAAGTGACATATAATTATTTACACAATTCCAGCTAGCTGGGCTGGCAGCATCTCAGTTTATCACATTTCTCCCCCAAACGAGAACTCAAGCTAGTTTTTCAGGTGTCCATTGAGAAACATTGCTTAAGAGGGTTGACCCTATCTGGGAATACTTTGTCCCATTCCATGTCTTGAGATTCCAGCTGCCTTGGCATTGCTAACCCCACTACCATGCTGCACTGTCCCATCATATGCCTGCAACCCAAAGCTCCACCACAGTAATTTGGGATTTTCCTGGCTGGCTCCCTGTAGCCATAGTTCTCTCTCAGACTACTCCTGCTTTGTACTGTGAATACTCAGCACAAGGGCCTCCCTATCATGGTAACATTTTATCATCTTAACATGGTACAATTTGTGTCCCTGACTCCTGCCTAGCAGTTCTACCATGTAGGTAACATCAATGACCTTCCTTCCCACCTTGTAGGGTCCCTCCCAAACTGCCTGCAGCTTGTTATGTCTGATAGGAATGAGAACCATTACCTGCTGCCCTACAGCATACTCCCTAGTTCGAGCATTCATGTCATACCAGACCTTTTTCTGCCGTTGGGCTTCCGCCAGGTTCTCCTGGGCCAAGCCTATGAGTTCCCAGAGACTTGTCCTGAGGTTTAGGACATATGCCACAACAGACTTGTTGTGGGATTCACACTCACCCTCCCACTCATCACAAATTAAGTCTAGAGGCCCCTTCACCCTATGCTCATGCAACAACTCAAAGGGTGAAAAATCTGTGGATTCCTGGGGAACCTCTCTGTAAGCAAACCACAGATGGGGCAAATATTTGTCCCACTCCCTCTTAGACTGCTATGCAAATGCCCGTAGCATGGTCTTGAGTGTAGAGTTTAACCTTTCAACAAGACCTTTAGTTTGGGCATGGTAGGGGGTGGTCTTTGGGTGCTTCACCCCACAGCACTTCCACAGACAAGTCAGCAGGCCTGACATGAAACTGGCACCTCTGTCAATCAGTATGTCTTTTGGAAAACCTACCCTTCTGAAAATCTCTGACAAAGCATTTGCCACCTTTTCTGCCTCAATGGAGGACAGAGCCACTGCCTCAGAGTATCTTGTAGCATAATCTACTAGCACTAGGATATACTTTTTCCCTGTGGAACTTGGGGTACTCAGAGGCCCCACAATATCCATAGCTACCCTCTGAAATGGCTCTTCAATCACAGACAAAGCCATCAAAGGAGCTTTTACCTAGTCTCCTGCCTTGCCTACCTTTTGGCACTGCTCACAGATCCTGCAGTACCCTGTTACATCTCTGGAAATCCCAGGCCAATAAAAGTTCTGTATAATATGTCTCTTTCTACGTGTTATGCCCATATGACCTGCAAAGGAAATATTATGGGCTATGGCTAGAAGTGCCAGACAGTAGGCTCTGGGCACTACCAACTGCTGTATTCTCTCACCTTCTAGCCCTCCCTCAGGGGTCCACTTTCTATACAGTAACCCTTTGTCCCAGTATACAGATTCCCCCTTCCCTTGAGAATCAGGTGCCTCACTAGCAGCCTCCCTCAGGCCTTGTAATGTAGGGTCTGAGAGATTAACCTGTCTTAACTCTCTCTTAGTGACCCTTCCCTGCTCCCCTTCCATAGGAAGTCTGGCATCCTGTAACAGTGGTGCCTCACTGTCAGCCTGGGTACTACTACTCACCTCTGCCCTTGCAGTCACTCTGTCCAAGGGACCATCGGTAGCCACAAGCAGCTGTGGTTCACCTTCAGTCTCACGGCTACAGGGTAGCACCCTCCCTGAAGTAACCACCTCACCAGTCCTGGCTGCAAGTATGTGGTCTGATTGGGTCTCCCCCAGGCTATCAGACCCACATGCTTATCTCCAAGCCTGACTGCGTGTAACTACATGAGCATACGGTACTGTATTATCAAAATCTTTCCTTATCAGGACATCTGCAGGATGGTAGTTTGGTACCCTTGTTGTCTCAGACAACCTACTGTTGAAATTTTGTCTTCCCCACTTACTGTGTCTCTCACCTGTTGTTCCCCACCTTGCCTCTGTGGACATCTATGTGCCACATGGCCCCACTGGTTACATTTAAAACATTTAACCCTGAGTCCTGGACATGTACCTGGACTAGTGGCTTCCCTTGCTACTGACAGATTCTGTTGGAGCAGTCTGGGCTGCCCACCATGGGTACACTTAGACACATGAGCAGCACTGGGTGTCCTTTTCCTGTGCAGTGATGCCCTGCTTGCTAGGTATATGTCTCCCATCTTCCCCAACTCATCTACAGTAAGGCATTGTCTTTCAGCCAACCAGATCCTCATGTCCACAGGCAAAGTGATAAGAGGTTGTTCCTTCACCAAAAGGTCTGCCAGACCTTCAAAAGTGGTGACCTGACATACTGTCACCCAGCTATGAAAATAAGTGCTTAGTTCAGCAACATATTCACACACACTTACATCTGCCTTGCATCTATGCTCACAAAACTTTTTCCTATAAGCTTCAGGTGTTAACTTAAAACACACTAATAAACAATTTTAACTGTATGATAATTTAAACAGTCGGTATCAGACAATTTAGAAACAGCAGTTACAGCTTTACCATGTAGTAAGGGGGTCAGGAACCATACCCAGAGCCCTTGGTCAACATTATACTATTTACATGCCCTCTCAAACATGAATATCAAAATTATCCCCCTCTGTAAATTCTGGAAGAAATTTACTAACCTTTGTTGCTTCTGGGGTTCGGTTACTCCCTTCCCCATTACCTCCATGACTCTGGCAAAGAGTCAGCAACTCCTTTTCATGTTACCTCTGCTTGTCCTTCTCCTCATCTTTCAGATGTCTGTCTCTCTGCTGCTTCCATTTCCAAATGCTTCACCTCCAACTAAAGTCTCTAACTCTAGATGGATTTTTAAGTCCTATGTGGAAAGGTTGAGCTGTCTATGTTCTGAGAGTTGGTACATCCCCACGGCCAGTCTGATCGTCGTCCTGGTTTTGCTATTCTCTGATGCAGTTGTGACCAAAGCTGTCTCCTTTAGTCAGGTTTCCATGCACAGTCCTTTATCCTGGCAAATCTCAGCCAAAGGGCTCATTGTCAGCTTACCATACTCCTCTGCTGGCATGGTTGCCTACTCTCCCTGACTAACTAAGGTAACAAAAGAAATAAAACAATTGTGATATGAACTTTGAATGTTCACTGTGTGGCTGATTTAGAGTACAAAAACACCTTCAGTTATCACTGTACACAAGCTACAGGGATTCAATGTCTGCACCACTACAGGCCAATTAATATGTAATGTGGCTATCCCACCACTGCCAAACAATTAATATTTGATGTGGATATCCCACCACTGCCAAACAATTAATATGTGATGCCCATGCACTGGCCCAGTAACCAAGGAGCCTCAATCCTCACCACTAATGGGTCTATATTAGAAGACCGAACATTTAGGTTTTCGAACACCTAAACATTTATCTTCTAATATCAAACTCCACAATGTCGAACGTCCCAGGGAAACACGTCCCTCAGCTACAACACAAAAAAACATTACTTTACATCTAAATTAAGTGGGGGGCTGTGCATCCCCCACATCGCCCCTAACTAAATATACCAACTCCGAGATCGCTCAACAGATGGGAAATAGCGAACTCCAGCAAATAACCAAGGGAAATCTTTCCCTGCATTAACTCGGCCATTCATCATTTTTTGCTTTCGAGATTAGAAGATTGATGGTTTGGTGTTTGATCACCTGAACATTTGGTCATCTAATATAGATCCACCACTATCACCAGTGAGGGACATGCACATTGGGAGGATGACAAGTACACACACAGTAAAGTACAATTTCCCTTAAGAGCACACCGAGAGCACAGTCAGTGTGGGGCTGGTTTATCTCTTTCTCTCCAGATCCCCAATAAGACTCCTTACTGGCACAGCTATAGGGTTCAGATCTCAGCCAAGTGGTCAAGCCAAAACCTCCTGCACCCTCTCTGTCCAACCAGTGCTTCGTGTCCCTGCCCAAGTAGCTGACACACACACACACTTTGACATTTGATTTATATACAAATGCACAGACACTTCTGGGGAAGGCTGACACAGGTTCACTAGCTATGCCCTCTTCTGCCCAGACTATACGGTAGTACCACCAGCCACCAATTACCCTTATCAGCTACTATAAAGGCCCTTAGCAAAGGGCGCCTAGTCTTACTGTGCAATGTTACTATTATCCAACTGGTAAGTGACACTGAGACTTGAAGGCTATTGGAGTGGCTTGTACAGTGTTACCAAATACATACAAGTACTTCAAGAGCTTATATATCTCTACACAAAACCAGTCACAATTAAAAGGTTTAAATATATTTAATAATAAATAATAAAAGCACAAAACAATACTCATTAACTCAACACAGTAGAGTTCACAATCACAGAAAATACTTTAAAATAACATAGTAGGACAGTCTAACATAAGAACAGAAAACATTAACTAATCTTGCTATATTCCCATCTATCTCTAAGAGAAACTAAGTTCTAAATAACTTACTTACAGAGCAAGGCAAAGTGCTGGTGATGTTGTCAGACCCTGAACAAAATACAAAATGCACTGACTTTCTCCCTGAGATAGTTCTTAAGTTAATAATACACATTACTGCAGAATCATCTCAGATTACATAATTCTTGTCAACTCTGCCTACGTTTCCCAGGCTAGCAGGAACTTAAATTTTAACATGTCTCTATTAAAAATATTTATCTCTCAGCAGCTGACAATTCTCTCTTAGAAGCTTGCCTGAAACTGAAAGTCGTAAAACAGTTATCTTGGAAACCTCTAATTACCTCTGTTTCCAGACAATAGAAAGAAGCCCCTAGCCTAGATTTTCTGTCTCTTAGCTGCGATAAATGAACTTTATAACACATCTCAAAACTGGTTTACCATTAGAAAGGCGATTCACACTCGGGCGAACAGCAATTGTTCAAAAGGCTGTTTGTAAAGTTGGCAAACGCAGAACGAAAAAAGGTTCGAATATGCAATGAGTGAATGCACATTGACATTCAATATTGTGGGGCGGATTGCACTATAGTGGGGTTTGAAAAATGGTCCCTTTCCCCACTGTAGTGCGATCTCAGAGTTAGAATATTAAAGTAAGGGGGTGTAGGGGGCTTACCCCCCTGCTTTACACTTTTTTTTTTTCGTTCGACATTAATGTTCGAAAAACAGTGAATCTGCTTTTCGATTTGCTGTTTTCTGAACATCAAGGACTATCTCCGTTTTCACTTTCGTGGTTACGAGTTGTTCATATGAGCATTCATACCACTGTGATTCGGCTTTACAAAGGTAAACCCTCAAAACTCTTTACTTATCAACTTATTTTCTCAGAGTTTTGCAAGTTAACTCTATATATTCCCAACTTCTACTATGAAAATGTACATTTGCATTGGCATATAGTTTATATACATTTCTGCTCTTTTTCAGCAAGGTGCACCGTGGTTGCAAACTTGAAGCTCAGTACAGAAGTTTTCTTATATTTTTAAGGCAAGCGTACAAATCATATTAGTATTCACAAATGACATAGAATTATTTACAAATTCTTTCTAGCTGGGCTGGCAGCTCTAGTACTTATTATTAATCCCCACCCATCCAGGCATGTCTAAAGGTCAGTTCCCTGAGCTTTCTCTTATTAGCCTGGTGAGCTTGGACATCCTGAGGCAATGTAGCAACTGCCTCATGTACCCTGACAACCCTCACCTCTTGCCTCCCAACACTCAGACTTGCGAGAGATGCACCTGTATATCCAAATTGGAAGCCATGCACTCTGCAGCCAAGACTGGAATAGCTGGTCAAGAGGAGAAGGTCAACACTTGCACCACAACACATGAAACACATAGCCCTCCACAACACACACCAGCACTGCCTTCACATAAAAACACAAACCACACACCCACCTTTGCGGAGGCTCTCACTAAAAATCTACACAAACAGCAGAGACCTCCAAGGCAGAAACGCACTCAACCACCACAACACAACACTAATCATGAGACATATACCTCTCCTAAACAGTGTGCCACTCAACCAAAGCCCCTAAGGTAAAACAGCATGCCCAACACACTAGTCATAGGTTACTCAATAGTGAGGCACACTGATGTCCCACTCACTAGATTGAATAAGGAGAAAGTAGCAGTCAACTGCCTGTCAGGTGCCAGGATCCGCCACATAACGCACGCACTCAGATCCCTCAACAACAGGTACAAATATGACTCTGTCATTGTACATGTGGGTGTGAATGACCTGAGATGTACCTCCCTGGACCACATAAAAGAGACATGGAGGAGCTCTTGGATTATGTAGCCCAGACTGGTAGGACCCTGGCCCTGAGCAGCCTCCTACCATCATCCAGAATGATGCCACAGTGCAAGCAGAAAATTATTGATTTCAACAATTGGCTACGTTTATGGTGTCATTCTAAGGGGATCCAGTATCTGCCTGCCTGGGATGACATGATTGACAGACCTAGATGCTTTGCCAGAGATGTCCTGTGTCTATCACCCCTGGGCTTCTGGATACTGGCCAAGGGTCTTGCCACCTCTATAGTGCCGTTTTTAGGTGGTATTCCAAAGACCAAATTACCACCATGTAAAGTACAAACAAATGCAATCTGAGGGTCATGCTGCTCAACGCTAGAAGTCTAAATCTCAAAATGAACTTGATTGAAGCACTCCTTAAAATGGAGACCATCGACATTTGTACTGTAACAGAGACCTGGTTTAAGGCAGCAGATAGCACCCCTGCACTACCAAGCTATAAATCAAAAATCAAAAAAGGCCAAAAATACAGCTTCTATGGGACCTGACAATATCCCTGGCTGTGTTCTACATGAACTACAGAGTGAACTGGCACCTCACCTGTGTGCCTTGTTCAATCACAGCCTCACCTCAGGCTTTGTCCCTACCGAATGGCGCACTGATGCAGTCATCCCTTTCCACAAAGGAGGAGCGACTACAGACCCTGGGAACTATCGCCCCATTAGCCTGACATGCCTGATATGCAAAGCTATGGAACGCATCATCATGGACCTAATAAACAAAGATATAGGGAACCTCCAAAATCTGGATCCCACACAGTTTGGTTTTATGAAGGTTAGATCATGCCTGCTCAACCTGGTCGACTTCTGTGAGTCAGTCTGTAGAGCTGTGGATGAAGGCATAGTGGTTTATACAGCCTACCTTGATCTGGTCAAGGCCTTTGATACCATTCCCCACTCAGGAATGATAGAAAAACTCACTAAGCTGGGCATCAACCCATACATCATTATGTGGGTTGCAAACTGGCTCACAGATAGAACCCACAGTTTGAAAGTAGCTGACTCCAAGTCAGACTGTCGACCAGTCACAAGTGGAGTCCCACGGAGTTCGGTCCTGCGTCCTCTCGTGTTTGGTATCTATTTCTCTGAAGCCCAGGCCAACACGAAGGGACTCTGGCTGACAAAGTTCGCAGAAGATTGCAAGTTGGGTGCCATAATTAACTCCCCAAGTAATGTTGACATCTTACAGAAAGGCCTCACTGAGACCAGTGACTGGTGTCAGAATCATGGCCGTAAGCTCAGTGCCAAAAAATGTGTCATCATCCTCTTTGGGAAAAACCCGGTTCTCATGAAATCACCACATCGATGGTAGTCCACTGAACACAGAAGGCATCATAAGAGATCTGGGAACACAGGTTGACAGCAACCTCTCTTTTGACCACTACATTGCAATTGTGATCGGAAAGTCCTTCTATGTGGCACAACTCATTACTAAGGGTTTTGTATCCAGGAAGAAAGAGGTCATTGTCTCCTTCTACTCTTCCCTCATTAGGCCAGTCATTGAGTACAATGCCCCATTTGGAATGTACCTCACTAGACACCTACAACAACTGGAGAGGTCGCAGAAAATACCTCACAAAGAGGGTCTTAGGCCTTAAACACTTGTCTTATATGGACAGACTCAAAAAACTCCAGCTATTTTCTGTTTCATATCGCCTACTTAGAAGCGATCTCTGCTTGATTTACAAAGCCATGTCTGACCCAACTCTGTTAGAAATGCTACATCTAAAGAACTCCCAATCTCTGCACACTACACGCTGCAGAGACCTCAACCTCATTACCACAATCAACAGAACAAGCTGGGGGGGACAGGTTCATAACCCAGAGACTGCCCATGCTATGGAATAGACTTCCCATACATGTTAAACGGAGTGCCTCACTGGCCCTCTTCAAGAGAAATCTTGATGAGTAGATGGGAAATAGAAAATTCACCCCGGGGATCACTCCAGTGGCTCTGCTTGACAGAGGCACTGGGAACTAAGGTCGGGTGGCATGATGCCAGGATAATCTTATGGGCTAGGCTTGTAAAGGCTCCAGGGCCATTAGCCTAGTGCACACCTATGAACCTATTTTCAAATAACATATAATTATTTAAAAAATTCCAGCTAGCCGGGCTGGCAGCATCTCGGTTTATCACAGTCAAAGGATACAATATTGCATTTTTGGCATGTAGCTTGAGTCTATGATCATGCATGTTAGTCCTTCTCGTAAAATCTGTGAATTTCCTGGGGAGATAATGGTAACTCCGAGTTTATAGTTAACTGCAAACTTGACCAGTCAATGTCCTTTGATGTCAGCTTTGAAGTTAGAGATGTTAATACCAAACTGGAGTAGCCTCAATACAAAGTCTTGGGGGGACACAGTTGGTAATGAGTCTTTCCAAAGGGAGTATGCTCCTTTTATTTATTTGCTGGATTCTGTGGATGAGACAGTTAGGTATCCTTTGAGTAACATGAGGGTTTACATTTAGTTTAATGCATTTACCCATGATGCCTGAATGAAGAATGTAACCAAAAGTTTTGGCTAGTTCAGGGTAAGCTGTCTATGCTCACTTTCCCTCATCCAAGGTCTGGATGACCTTTTTTCAATGTGAGCAGGTTAAGCAAACAAGATATATCCTTCACAATTCCAGACTGATCTGGGTCATGTTACTGTCCATATTTAAGAGATCCATAATATTGTGTTTTGTTGTCTTACCAGTAAAACTTGTGAGGCTTATGGGTCTATAGTTACCAGAATCAGTGATAGGGCTTCCCTTGTTACAGTTCTCTAAGCCTCGGGCACAAAGCCAGAGGAGAGACTGTGTTATATAGATTATGGAGCAGGTCGTTAAGACAGTGCTTCATACTGGCAAGGAAGCAGCCTAGCATATTTTGCTCCTTTGAGGTAGTATTTTTCACCTGTGAGAGAGCACTTGTTCAGGGCTGATGTTTGGGTGGGGCAAAAGTGGTGGTTCAGAATTTTAACTAAATTTGTATGCTAATAGGTCTTTAGGTGCAGAAAAGTTAGAGCTGGCATGTAATACTTCAAAGTCATACTGGGTACTGTTTCTAAGGTTCCTGAAACTGTTGAACTTACTATCTTGTCTCTGATGGACTTGGCTAGTTTGAGTCTGTACTTGGACTTGGAAATTGAGTTTATTTCCTAAGCTCTTTTTAACTTTTGACCTTAATTTTGAGATGTGGTGTTTTCATTTTGTTACTATGGGATTCTCTTGTTACCGAGATGGTTTATTCTAGGGTGCCAACAATGTTTTTTCCCTTAAACTTGGAACTGTATTTGTTAGAGATCAGGACTGATGCCCGAGTGTAGGGACTGAGATAAGAATAGAAAAATTCCATGACTGCAACAGTGTTTGCTGATGGATCCTAACTTTAGCTTATCATATAGTTGAAGTAACTCTGCCTTAGATAAATCTCTGAAGATGGTAGAGTTTGTGAATGTTTTGGGCAGGGTTCTAATACGGATAACTACTGCTTGATGGTTAGACTTAACCAAGGAGGGTTAAGTATAAATGCAGTGCATAATGTCACTATGTTTGCTATCATCAGTTCCATTATATTCAGTTCTCTTGTAGGGGAACATACAGTCCAGTGTAATGAGTTTGCATTAAATGAAGTCTAGGAAGCACTGAGTGTATTTATTTGTTGAAGTGTTAGTATTCCATTTATTAATATAATAGCGTTTGGTTCAATACTGAGAGACTCCAGCTTTTTTAGATATGATTTTGGGCTGTGGATGACATAGACAAGGTTCTGTAGTTGGCCAGTAAGTGGTAAGGGGTCTTATTTATAGTTACTGTGATGTGAAGGAGTTCACAGGAATTATCAGGCTTTAAGTTTAGAAGTAAAGGAGTTTTGTAGGTATATAGACATGCCACCAACGGTTTACAGAGGTACTTTTAATAGAGGGAAGGTGTGTTATCATTGAATTGGAACCATGTTTCAGTAGTGACGTAGATGAAAATATTTGCTATTGTTAGGAAGCCTTTTTAAGGAGTTTTTTATTTAGGCTTTTAGCATTGAGCAACATCACCCTTATACTGCCCTGGTTGGGTTTGCCTACACTGGTAGAAAGAACAGGTTTATATTACCTAAAAAGCACTATGGTGATGGAGAAGGTTATGGCTAGTATACAAAAGCCCTGATGTGAAGGGTGTAGGCCAACCCTGGCAAAGCAGGTAAGACAGTGAGCATCTCCCTTCAGGCTGACACATGCTGCCTCCTGAGTGACACCAGTATTCGAGCAAATTGTTGATGTCTGTTATCTTTTCTTTGTACTTCTCACTGAAGGAATGATGCTGCCCAGGATTAGTTTAGTTCTAGCCTTGGATGTTTATTGTGAGGGCTCTGTCATATAATCCAGAGATTTGTGCCTCATGTGAATGATAACTTGAGACACACATCCCTAGCTGTATGTCTCACTATGGATTTACCTACAACTAGGATATTTTTTTGTGTGTTTTGGCTGGTCCATGATGCTTTCATATAGGCTGGTATAATTACTCTGAGTGGGGTATTTGATAAGTGTTGGTAAAGGTATAGTATGCAAGGTTACATTATACTTCTTAGGAATTTGAGAGTTGGGCTTTCACCTTGGATGCCTTTGGGGGTTTTGGAGGGGACTTCTTAAGTACATCGGCATAAGAAAGCTTGTTTTTATGTGAGTCTTATGCAGGTGAAAGAGGGTGTGGGCACTTAACCGCATGAGTGCTGTGTGTTTATGTCTAGATGAGAGGCTAACCTCTAAACATAATTAGGTAATTGCATCTCTCGTGTGGTCTGTAACAAAGGTAGTAGCAAATGATTGTCAGTGAGCATTAAGCAGTTAGAACACGCCCTTCAAGGTACGTTGTGCTAACAGCCTGGAAACATACAGTGAGGAAGTAGTGTGCAGACCCATGATCCCAGAATAAGTTGAGTTGATGGGGGTGTGTATAGTATATGTCCAACTATTACAACAATTGTAACTGTATTACTTTTTATGTCAAATGGCCTGGTTTTCTGACTGCCAAAGGGACCGTGGACCAAATCACTTACCCAGTTATTAAATATTAAATAAATAAATCCCTTAGCAATATCCCACATTCACCCTTCCTCTTTGACTCACTGTCCCACTCCCCCATCAGAGCTGGACCTCCTCCTACTGCACCACTTCATTTAATAAGTCCATCCTGTCGTTACGCTTCTGTCCCTCAATAAATGACTGCTTATAACATCTAGCTTGCTGAATTTAGTGAGTGCTAGATCCGCAGTTTAGGTACTGTCATGCAGTGCATACCACTGCATTCATTTTGCTTTAGTGAAATTTTCTATGTCCTGATCAATGCAAAAAAAACTGTGTGCCTAGCTCTAGAAGGTACTATCTCTGCATGTGTGTAAAAGTACTACAGACAGGATATTACTGTTTAGTAGTACATCATGCTAATGAAATGAGAAGATGCATCACAGCTTGTTTGCTTATATACAGACTTTATGGTATTTACAGCCTAATCAGAATCCAGTCTATGATGCACTGTATAAACATGTTATAACTCTTTACACATTTGATGCAGTACGTGAATATGTCCAGCCAACGTATCTGTGATGTACTGCACAAACCACTCCACCTCCTCATATCCTTGATGCACTGCAAAAGCACAGTCCACTTCCTCATAGAATCCTTTTCCTAAAAGACTCGACTCCCCTTTTGCTTATTTCTTGTTTCAGCCTAAAGAGACATGCTGTTTGACATCTCAGAAGTGCTGTCTCTTTTGTCACAAATACAACAAGTCCAGGCGATGGGATAATATTTATGTCCCTGTCATATTGGCAGTTTAACAGTTAAAATCATAGAATGAAAACGGTACTGTATCCTACAAACAGGACTGAGCTCTGGTACTTGTGCCGAGGGCACATAATGGGTAGTTATCAGAATTTTGCTGCATGATACTTTTCAGCTAGCCACAATACCTACCCCCACGTATGGTTTAGTGTAGTACTTAATACTAGACAAGCCTAGAGATTGTTTTTAAATCATTCCACATGAACAACTCACTGGTCTGAATTTGTTCATAGGAGGTTACTAGGCTAACGGCCCCAGATCCTTTATACATCTAGCCATGTCCTTTACTTGTCAGGTTTTAGGTGTGGGAATTATTTTTAGTCCCTTGTCACCTTTTGCTTTACTGAAGTGCATTAGTAAATGAAATTTGTGGTTAACAGGTGCCGTTTGCTTCTGACAGTTTGTGCTACAGTGTACTTTAGAAGATGAAAAGAGACTGTATTCCATGCTTTTCAATGGGAAAAAGAAGCTGTAAATTAAATTTTTTTTATGGTTTTAGTTAATTGCCTTTTCCATATTGACATAAGATGTAAATCTGTTTAGAAAACTGCGTTTACAAAATGAAGAAGAAAAACATTCCCAAACTTGGTATATCTGTCTGTCACTTCTACTCATGTTGTGAAGTATGCAAACGTTGCCACCTATATATTTTAGGTCAGCACCTTTTGAGTGCATTGGGTGAGCTTCAGCAGAGCATTAATAAAAGCTGCAAGTTTGCAAGAAAGGAAGTCCTTACCACATACTGAAGGGACTGCTTTACTTCAAAAAAGGGTGGGGTAACAGTTAAAAGTGTTGATATGAGAAGATAGAGCCCTTTATTCAAATGCAATACAATATCTGAACCTGTTTGTATCTTGTGTTAAATTAAATCATGTTATTCAGAAGAAAGTACTCTTGTTGAGCTGCTGTGGAAGTGTTCTTTCTTTTCTGAGTTGAAAGTTTTGTGTTCCACCCCTACATCTGATTGATGTTTCCTGACCCTTCCTGCCCACTAAAATATCACAGCCTAATGATTTAATTTGCCTACCCTCAATATGCATAGAGAAACTACAAAAAAATCAGGTAAAGTCTGTTTGTAATTAAATAATACAGATAATACATGCGATTAAAATGGATAGTGTTTATTAATAATTTGTTTTATGATTTAATTTGCATAAACAAAAGTTTTAAAGGTTTATTTCAAAAAATGTGTATAACAAGTGCAGTAAGAGCTTACCTAGCTTTGCAACTTCATAGTTAAAACCTTATGACATTTTGAATGCAGGGTTTCCATTTAATGCCCATACAACATTTAAAACATTTAAGAGTGGCCAATAGTTTAGAAAAGCCTGAAGTAATTCTGAATTGTTTGTTTTGCTGTGTACAGGAAGTGAAGGCCTTGGAAACTGGTTTCCTTTTTATATTTTCTTCGATGTGCTTTATCATACAAGGTTGAACTTTAGATTTTAGTATCCTTTAGTTATGGCTTCTGAAGGATAACTGTTCAACGTGATATATATATATGTGATCTTAGGACTTACCTGGGAAACGTGTGCAACATCTAATGCATAAAATAGTACAGTAAATGGATACATTAAAAGTATAGTCCGTTTTATGCATCATGGGCTTTGTGGTCATCAGGAGATCTGCAGAAACAGGAGAAGTGATTTTTGTTTTAGTTTATTCTTAATGACAACAAAACAAAAGGTTGTGCAGCACTTTCTGTAGTTAATAATTAGGCATTTGTGAATGCAGTGGGATGGTAAACTGCTTGTCTAGCACTTCTGCTGTCCTCTTATGCATCTCCTGTACTGAAAAAGAAATTCATCTTGCAAGTACACAGACTAAAGTAACATCACTTATGCGAGTAACAGTTAAGAAGTAGGGTTTCGTGATTTAACTAATCTATTTGTATTCTGTGACTTGGTTAACTTTGCCAGTACCTCCATTTTCTGTATTATTACTCGACTCCCCTGACCCATATAAGTCTGCTGATGACTGATTATTTTTTTAATCATACAGTTACCCTGATTCTGGTAAGTGTACAAGGGACCTTCTGATTCACTTATTCTTGCTTCATGTGCCCTGGCACCATTAAATCTGCTGCCCCAGGAATATTAGTCTTTATAGGACCCCAGTTCATTTTGTTTTTGTTTGTAGTGGTTTTCTGAAGCCTTTAGCATCCCTCAGACTGCTGGTTTCCTTAATGCATCTGGTTCCTTCTAACTCTGACCTCACCAGCCCTGTCCCTTATTATGAAAACCATCTTATTTTATTAATTATCACCATGTGTGTTAATTGTGTCTGTATTATTTTTTTTCTACTGTTTTTGTAATTTATAACTACCTCCAACTTAGATCCCCAGGATCAGCTTCTTGCTCATTTCCATTAAAGTGAAAGCTAACTGACAAGAGCTCCAGGAGCTGATACATTGTATGGAAAGATATTGCCTTACTCTAGCTGTCGCAGTCATCCTGCTTAAAGACATTGACACTGGATTCAGGCTTTTGCAAATTCATGAATTTTCCATATGGAGTCACTGTTGAATAGTGACTGTCCATCTAATTGCATATCTACTGCTCTTCCTTTTTATTGTATAATTGTATAATTTTGTATATTCTTAACCTGTTATGTAGTAGTTAGCGGAGCTTTTCTCCTCGGGCCTCCACTGAAAATGGACATGTATCCAGTTGGACTAGCCCGGTTAACAAATGTAAAATAAATAAATAAATTCCTGGCATTACTAGGATATGCTGTGGGGGCAATAAATTAATTGTGCATTCTCCAGAAAAGACTTGGCATGTTAAGTATCCCATGATGAGATATCCAGTACTTCATGTGATGCTAGTGGAATCCAAGTAATGAGAAAGGTGGGTGGACAGTTCATCTCCTTTCCGTGTGCTGGCAGTTGACTTTTTTATCCTGCTGGAAGACTCCCCCCATACCATAACTCAAAAGCTGGTCCCGATTTCAATATAGTGGTAAAAGATCAGTAATTGTGTCCTAGCAAGTGGAAAACCTTAATGCTTGAAATAATCATTATCATCAACCTCCTTTTTCCCATTTTTCCATACGATGTCAGGATTCTCAATTCAGTGCCACTCTTCTACCTTCTTCAACAGTCATACCTGACTTTTGCAGATCTTGTCTCATGCAGTCCATCCATCAGTTGACTGTATGGCCTCCTTCCCCTTGCTTTCCTCCTGTCCCACCAAAATCTTCTTACCAGATTGTCTCCTGTTTTCCACACTTGTGACCGAACTATTGCAATCTGTTTTGCCTTATCTTCTCAGCAATTGGGACTACTTTGGCTTTTGCCCTGATGTTCTTATTTCTTTGTCCATCAGTGGACATCCTACCACCCATCTCAGGCACTTCATCTGCATCACCTCTGACTTCATTGCCCTGGTTTCTGTGCTATGCTGAAGTAATGGTCACACCACTCTTTTATATACTGTACTTTCCAGCTTCTTTGGCATTCTTCTGTCTCATGCTAACACTGACAGGCTGTGTTAGTGGGCTGCAGCACCTCTGATTCTAATTTTGACCTCCTTATTCAGACTTTCCTTCTCTGTAATCACCCTCAAGTACTTGAAACTGTTAACCTGCTGTTTTCCCCTTTATCTCAAATTTTAGCTTCTTCTGATTTCTCCCATTTGCTGCCATGACAACTGTCTTCTCCATACTCATATCCATCCTATGTGCCTCCAGTTTTGCATTTCAGTCTTGCATTTGCCGAAGTTCCTGTTCAGAGCCTGCTTCTAGTGCCACATTGTCCTCATACAGTAGTCAAGCATTGACAATCAGTATTTCTCTCCTACCTTGAGAGGCATTCACACATACCCACAAGGTGCAAGGGATGTAGAATGCACCCAAAAGACAAATATATACAAGTGTCAAAGAATTTATTGTTTTACTTATTTATTTCATTATTTCTATTTGTTTACTGAAAAGTTCCGATTGGGGTTTTTCCCATTTGCAATGGAGGCCCAGGGAGGAAAGCTCCACATATTAGGCAACTACATTTAAAGACAAAAAAAGTGACATTTTGTAAAATACATTGAGTTTACATGAAAACACAATTATATGAATACATCTAGAACACATTATATAGAATACAGTAGCCTATGAACTTAAGGAAATACATTTTTTCATGAGGTAGCTGGCTACAGAGAAATTGCACAGATAAGCACAGTACATAATACGTACTGTCTTAACACTTCAAGGTACAGAGAAGGCTATCAAAGGCGGCAAGAGATTTAGCACGAGACAGAATGTAAAAGGTGAAGTAGTTGTATGAAACATTAGGTAGATTGAAGTAGTGAGCTTGTGCAGACCTGCATCAAAGAAAACAGAGGTAGTGGAAGTTATCTGGGAAATGGAAGTTTTGTAGGAGGGAAAGTATGTAGAGGGTGGAGTGGCATTCTCTAGAAGAATAGTCTAAATGACAACTGTGAGAAAATATACAGTGAGAATTCTTGGTGATAGAGATATAAAGTTACATGCTTAAAATCAGGGTACAGAAAGGTTAAGTAAAGGGAGTGTAACTTTGAAGGTGGAGTTTAAGTTGAGTGTGGGGGGAGTTTCCTGGGATACTACATGAATAGAACCAGTTATTTAGAAGGTATTTCTTTAATGTTGTTTTGAAGAGATGCAGTGGGTCTATCTGTCTTATTTCAGGGGGGATTTGGTTCCAGATTTTTGCTACCTGGTTAGGGTATACTGAGTCTCCTGTTCTGCTGTTTGATTTTGTGATGGAAGAGCTTTATTTTGGGATTGTAGGGCTCAATTAGTGGTATAGGGTTGTAGTATTCTTTTGAGATGTGGATATTTTTCTGAGGAGTTTGTTAGTTTATGGACTATAATAAGTTGATGGCAGTGAAGGTGGTTTTTAAGTTCTAGCCAGTTAAGGATTTTTAGTGCTGCTCAATGGTGGGATTTTGTTTTTTTAGGATTATTTGTATCAAATTTTGCAGTTTTGTTAGAGGCTGCCAATGGTTTCTTTTTGATAGTTAAGATTTGTAAACATGGGTGAGACAGAGTAGGGATGGATGTAAGTATGTTTGTGCTATATTTTTTCTGGAGTTTAGTGAAGAATTTCCAAGCCCTGTAAATGGATCCTAGTTTCCAGTTTGTTTTTTTGATGGCTAGGAGTAGGTGTTTATCATCGAGCATTACTCCAAGTTTTGCCTGTGTGACTTATTCTATTTTTGTTTTGTTGGCTGATAGGATATGCAAAGATTGTCTTTGGCTTGAGTACTATTTAGGAGTGAAAAACATCAGTTGTGCTTTTTTTAGCAGTTAAGGGCAAATCTGAGCTATCTAGCCAGGATGGTATGGCTAGAAAGGTCTGTTGTGTGTTTTCTTGTAGGGAGGCTAGCATTTTAGCTGAACAGATGAGAGTGGCTTAATCTGCATATTGTATCAGGGTAGCTTGTTTAGTGGGGGTGTGCATATTATTGATAAAGATATTGTAAATGTAGGGGACCCAGAATTGATCCCTGAGGGACACTGACTGTGACTATGAGGAAAGTGGAGTAGTCTTGTTGCCATTTCACAGATTGTTTCCTATTGGATAAGTAGCTGTGGAACCAGGTTAGTGACGGAATATTGAGGCCTAGAGAGGGTAGTTCCTCAAGGAGTTTCTAGTGTGAGACAATATCAAAAGCTTTGGATAGGTCTAGGAAGAGTGTTGTGAGACTATTTTACATTGTTTTGGAGTTGATTAACTGTTGGTAAAGTTTAAAAGGGCAGTAGTGGTGCTGTGATTAGGCTGAAAGCCATGTTGATTCAAGGAGAGTATGTTATTGTTGGTTAAGTATTTGAGCAACTGGGTGTAGATACATTTTTCTAATATCCTGGATAGAGGTGGGAGAATGGCTTATGGACTGTAGTTGGTTAGGTCAGTAGAATTTCTGCCTTTACGTAGGGGTATGATGTATGATATTTTCCAGATATTGAAGACATGGTTTTCTTTTATGGATCTGTTGATAAGTATGGACTCTGGGAATCCTATAATTTCTACTACTATTTTGAGGTACTCTGCCAGTAATTTGTTGGCTGCCAAGGTGGTTGGTTTCATTTGTAGTAGGTGTTTTTTTATTGTTTATGTGGTACACTATCACATTTAAAGGGTACTTTGTTGTTGGTAAGGCGATGTGGAATAGTGAGGGGTGAGATGGAGTTTTTTTTGGTTAGTGATAAGATAGAATGTACAAATTGGTGTTGAATTGAGTTGCTGTATTATCTGGATATTTAGAGGTTATGGTGGGTTGGGGAGTAGAGGGTTACCCCGGAGTTTAGCAGTGACTTTATGGGACAGTTTGGGGATAGTTTTGTGGGTGTTTTGTAGGTTTGTAAAATATTCTTCCTTGTTTTATATATATATATATATATATATATATATATACATATATATATATATATATATACATATATATATATATATATATATATATATATATATATATATAATATTTCTGAGATATCTGTAATCCTGTATTGTTAATTGACTTTTATTTTTTGCATATATTTTCCAGGCCTGGTCTACATTTAATAGTAGTAGCTTAGTAGTCTTTGTTAGCTAGGGTGCTGGAATGGATTTGACTCTGTTGTTTCTTATTTAGGATGGTTAGAAAGAGATGATTAAAGTGAGTAACTGCTTCATGTAGTGGTAATGTTTTAGGCAGTTCAGGTTGTATTACTTTAGAGCTTTTATAAAGCATTCAGGTTTAAAATTCTGCAGATTATGGACTTGTTTGTATGGTACTTGGTTCTAAAAGTTTAGCCACTGTCAGATAGCATAGGTGGGTAGATGGTCACTAATACTGTCTAGTAAGGTTCAGGTGGCATTGTTGTTATGGGGCTTATTTGAAAGAATCCAGTCTAGTGTGCTTTCTTTGCTAGATGTTTTGTGGATCCTCATGGTGACATTTAATAGTTGTGAGAATGCAAAACATTTATGTCAGGTGAAATATTTATCTGTTTCCAGTCAATGTTTACATCACCTAAGATAGGTTCATAGGTTCATACTAGGCTATCTGCCCGAGGGCATTTACAAGCCTAGCCCATAGTTTTGTGGCTTACGCCACCCCTTTAGTATGGGGAACTATACCCATTATTTTGCTGTGCCTCTGTCGAGCAGTGACACTGAGGTAATCCCTGGGGTATATCTGCGATCTCCCATCCATTGGTCAAGATTTCTCTTGAACAAGGCCAGCGAGGTGCTCTGCCTCACATATACCGGGATTTTATTCCACAGCATAGGGAGTCTTTGGGTGATGAATCTATCCCTCCAGCACGTCCTATTAATAGCCGTGTCGAGGTTTAAGTCTCCTGCCCTTGTGGCTCTGACGGATCTAGATTTTTGAGGTGAAGCATATTCATCAAATCTGGGTTTGACATGGCCTTGTATGTTAGGCAAAGGTCACCTCTGAGCAAGCGTGGCGACTGAATAGAGCTGGAGTTCTTTCAGTCGGGCAGCATAGGACAGATGTTTGAGACCCTTTATCCTTTTGGTGAGGAACTTTGTGGCCTCTCCAGCTGCTGCAAGTGTCGGGTCAGATACATTCGAATGGGGCATTGTACTCAATCATTGGTCTGATGAGTGATGAGTATAGGAGACTATGACCTCCCTTGATCTAGATGAGAATCCCTTCATGATAAGGTGGGCAATGTAGAAGGTCTTCCTAACTACTTTAGCTACATGGGTGTCGAATGACAGACTACTATCAACCTGGGTTCCCAGGTCCCTGATAACTTCTTCTGTGCTCAGTGGATTGCCACCTATTTGGTAGCTAGGGGTAACCTTGTTTTTCCCGAAGGGTATGACTATGCATATTTTGGCATTTAACTTTAGGCCATGGCTCTGGCACCAGTTATCCGTTTCTGTGAGACCCTTCTGAAGGATATCTGTGTCAGATGTGTTTTCTACTATGGCCCAGTTTGCAGTCATCTGCAAACTTTGTCAGCCATAACCCTCCTGTGTTTGCTTGTACTTGGAAAAGTAGATGCCAAACAAGAGTGGGCCCAGGACTGAGCCCTGTGGTACACCACTTGTGACAGGCTTTGAGTCTGACATGGCGCCAGCAACTCTGACCCTGTGGGTTCTGTCACTCAGCCAGTTTGCAACCCATCTTGTGATGTATGGGTTAACATTTAAGCTGATGAGTTTTTCAATGATACCCGAGTGGGGTATTGTATCGAAGGCCTTCGCCAGATCGAGGTAGGCTGTATGGACTGCCTTTCCCTCATCAATGGCTTTGGTGACTGTTTGAAAAAGTCAACCAAGTTTAGAAGGCATGATCTGCCTTTGACAAAGCCAAACTGGGATGGATCCAAAGTCTGCAAATTCCCTATGTCTTTATTTATGAGGTCCATTATGATCCTCTCCATGGCTTTGCAGATAAGGCTTGTCAAGCTAATGGGCGGTAATTTCCAGGGTCGGTGGAGGCACCGCCTTTGTGAAGTGGGACCACAGTTGCAGTGCGCCACTCCCTGGGTACGTATCCAGAGGTAAGACTATGATTAAACAGCTGTCCTAGCTGTGGATTTAATTCCTCGTTGAGTTCGTGGAGCACACAGCCGGGGACACCATCAGGTCCCATGGATGCTGTGTTTTTTGCTTTGGAGAGAGCAGTTCTCACTTGGGCGTTGGAGATGTTTGGGGGGCTGCAATCGCTTGGTATAGATATCTCTCCTTTTGGGGGAGGGAGAAGTTTGCACTGAACCTGTCAGCCAGTATGTTGGCAATATCTGTAGGATCAGTAATCTTCACATAATTTTGAACTAGTTCTGAGCATATCTGGGAGTTTCCTCCCAGGTTTCTAACATAGCTAAAGAATGCCTTATGATTGTCTTTTGAGTCTTTAGCTATTTTTCTCTCAAAATTTGCTTTGGATGATTTTATGAGAGCTCTTAGTTTTTTACTTATAGTGATCAAGGGTGTCTTACCTTTTAAGGATTTTGCTCTATCTTGTAGTAGCTTCTTCCTTTTATTATACTCTCTTGTTTATATTGTGATACAGCCATTGAATAAATTCTTCATTTGTGGCTAGATTGTTTCTAGGAAGAATGTATAGTCCTACTAGGAAGACTGATTTTATTGTTATTGAATTTGAGTTGAGTAATGTGAATTTCAGTGTTTTTAAGCTTTGGGGTAGTTTGAGGATGTTGAATTATTTCTAGGGTGTTTTTTAAAATGATTGCTACTCCACCTTCTCTTTTTGTTAATCTGTCTAACCTGATTATGTTACATCCAAGGGAGAGCATTTTGTTACTAGTTATTTCTAGCCTTTGACAGTTTCAGTAGCTGTAAGTATGTCAGGGTTATAGTGTGAGAGAGTTGTGTGGAGATTATGGGTCTTGTTACATATGCTTTGAAAATTTATGTTTAGGTAAAATACGTTGTGTACAGAGTTATGGTTTGGGAGAGGAGTTGTGTTGTTTTGAAGAGGTGTGGCTGGTTCTGACTGTATATTAATGCTTGGGCTAGGGTTGGGGTGATGCCCCCACTTTGGAGCAGCTTAGTTATGGTATGTAGATATGTAGAAAAATCTAGCCTTTTACGTATATGTAGGTAGGTGGAGAATGATGGTTTACTGAGCTTTAAGTGTTTAAAGGTGGGTGTGAGAGAAAATGGGTGGATGTAACTGTAAGAGTGTGATGTGTGTGAGAAGGATGAGTAGTGTTATGGTGATAGCAAAAGAAAGTTTTGCTCTTGAAAGAAGTGTAAGATATGTCATGTACTTCTTGACAGTGGGAATAGTGTTTCTTGTAGTGTAGAATTGCTAGGATATTCTATAGTGTATGTTTTAAGGCAGTTAGAGTGCATTATTGATGGTTGCAAGAGTATTAGGGTAGAGGTCTTAACAGAGATGGAGGACGATTTTTGCAAGTAAGACAGTTTAACCCAGAAATTTGTATGCTACAAAACATTTACTCCCTCATAACTGCTTACAGTGATAAGCAGCAATTAATGCCTCACAGTTAAAAATGTATACTGCAGTACTAAATATGGTCTGTTTTCTGAAATATTCACTGAAAGTAAGACAGAAATGATGGCACTTATTCAGCTATCAAGGTCTTCAAACAAATTTGGACGGGGTTCTCCTCCAAGTAGTAATCTGTAACACCAGTCATGTGGTACATTAGCAAACAGGGAGGAACCAAAGCTTACCTCTTTGCAGGCTAGCAGTGACCTCTTGGAAAGTGGTCTTATAGCACCAGTTGACACTGAAAGCAGTATAAGGACCGTCTCAGCATAATGCAATGGTGGATCAACTCAGCAGGTCAAACACAGAGCTATACAAATGGATCTTACATAGGGAAGTCTTCTTTCAACTAGTGCACAGGTGGGGTATTCCACAGATAGATCTGTCTTTGTCACCAGGAAGCAGATAGCTGAAAAGAAAATTCTGCTCAAGAGCACCATGCAAGGAAGCTTGAGCAGTGAATGTCTTCTCCATAAACTGGACAGATGTATTTCTTTATTCCTTTTCTATGATTCACTTTCTCCACAGGATGATCTAGAAACTGAGACAGGATAGACCAGAGATGCTGCTGATAGCACTCTTGTGGCCCAGGTAGTACTTGTTCTCTCTGCTCATTTAGATGATCAGGGAGAAGGATCAGATACTAATCTAAAGAAGGGCCTACTCGCACATAACAAGTGGTACTTTGTATTCCCCTGCCTGAAGATACTGTGGCTCATATCCTGGACAGTATAATTTTGCTAGTCTTCTGACACCAGTACATTATTTATTTGTCTTTATTGACCAGGAAGGTCAAACTGGGCAAAGCCCATTTTCATTTGAGGCCTAGGGAGAAGAGCTCCACCATAGTACATTTATATTAACAAGTGAATTTAGAAAGTTCTCAGAAAAAACAACAGTTACATTTTGCAGGAAAAAAAATCAAACTTAGTTACAAGATAGGTATATGCAGTAAAGTATTTACATCAATATGTATAAATGTTTACAGTTCTGGTAGTTCTAAATTCTTGAAGGAAGCAAATAGATTTATACTTTAGAAGAGAAAACATTTTTGTAGCATAGGGTTTATCTAGGTAAGCATTGTAAGGACGTGGAGATATTTTGAGAGTATAGCTAGAGTTTAGAGGTAGCGGAAATAAAGAAGTCGGAAACAAATTAGGTAAAGTGAGAAAAGGTAGAGAGAAAGAGGTGTATATGATTGGAAGGTGGGTAGGCTAAGATGGGGAAGAAAGATGAAGGAAATTCTGGGGTATTGGGGAGTCAGCCTGGTGCTGAGCATGAGCATGAACAGGACTTATTCAGCTTTTAAAGTGTGGTAGTTTGTCAGCATGTTTGATTGTATTCTGAGATGGAGTTCCATATTTTTGAGACTTAGGAATAAAGCAAGTCTCCAGCTGAGTTGTTAGACGTAGTTGTTCTTAATAAGAACTTGTTGGCAGGCAGAGGTCTCTTGAAGAGGAGTAAGGTAATAGGATATGTTTTGGTATGGGACCTTTGAGTGGGTAATAAACAAGTTTATATACAGATACTAAAGGCTTGAAGTGGTGGGTTTGATTTGTTGAGTTAGTGGCAAATTTAGCAATTTTATTATGGCAACAGGATAGTTTGTTTTCAAGTGTGGTATTTAGGTTAGTTATAATTGGTGATGCATAAAGGAGGATGCATGAGAGGAGGTCCTGATTATTATCAAGCTGGCAAGAAGGCCAACCAGTAATAAATCCTACTTATCCAAATGGAACAGATTTTCTTACAGGTGCCTGAGAAGGTGGCTGGATCCTAGTACAGCACTGGTACACTTGGTTCTTCAATACTTTCTATTCTCCTACGATGTCGCAAAAGCATGGAACACCCTCCCTCCCGACCTCAGGCTACAGAATCGTACAATCATATTTAAAGACCTCCTTAAATCATACCTTTATGCTAACCCTCTTTTCAACTGCAAAGACCCCACCTGAATCCTCACCCCACTGTAGGCAGCTTACCCCCAATGCCTCTGATGCTCACTTTACACTGTCACCTATGTGCATTGAATACTCTGTAAATATTATAAATATGTACCTACTTCTGATGCTCACTCTACACTGTCACCCATGTGCATTGTACAATTTTTGCAAATATTGTGAATATGTTCTTATTCCTGAATACCTTACATGCACCTACTGTACTAGTACTGTAGGGCATGTGATCTCCTGACTGTACTAATAGATTGTTATACATTTAACTGTTTTTGCCTGTTAGGTTAGCATTCTATCATATGTTAGCCAACTCCTTATTTGCAATCAACTGTCACTCTGTGAAAACCTATGTATTCACACTGTAACGTCTTGGAGCTTTTCTCCCCAGGACTCCGCTGAAAATGGACATCTGCTGTCCAGTCAGCTTTTATCCTGGTAAAATACAGTAAATGTTAAATAAATAACATAAATAAATAAACATCTATTAATAGTGCATCTGTCAGCATTTTAAGCTTGGCGTCCCTTGGATCCACTCTTAGCCAGCCTGTTACAAAACTATTGCTTAAAGAGGTGTTGCCTTTGAAACCACCACACAACAGAATCCCCCTTGGGACTGGATTCATGTCAGATCATCAAAGGTAGTTTCAGTGAACACAAATAAAATGAAAGCAGTTTACCAAAACCATTTTCAGCGAACATTTATGAAATACTTTTGTAGGACCCCTGCAACCCCCCCCCCCCCCAAGATTTATATGTACCAGATCTGATATGCCACAACAGAGGAGAAAAATGCAATCTTCAGTGTCAATGAAAGTGGTTTTGGCAAATGACATTCATTTTGTATTCACTAAAACTGCCTTTGAGATGACATACTTCCCTTGGGACGTTAAGTCTGTCCTAACCAAGCTCATTTGATTAAGTTCATAACATGGAAGACCTCGTAGCTGTCATATCACCTTAGGAAAGCATCAGAACCCAAGGTCTTAATGCGCAAGAAACCCTTTCTACTCTTCCTTAGGGATAGGATGGGCCTGAAAACCATTCCATCCTTTGTATCCAAAATAGTAATGGAGTGCACTTTGAATCAGACTATTTAACTACATGCCTTTTTTTCCATAATCCATAGAATAGTGGGAAAGAATGTGGCATTCTGTGGGTATTCACAAGCAACTGAGAATACTATTTTCATATAACTAAATATATCAAAGTCCAAGGAGATCATGTCATGACTGTAAGGCAGTACATAAATGTCTGCTATTCCTCTCAAGATGAAAACTGGAAGGTGCTCTTAAGGCTTATAGCACAAGAGGCAGAGCCACAACTATGACATCCCATTAGGGGGATGAGCTCACAAGCTATTACAGAAGCAGATATCTGGACATATTTGCAAAGCTTTTTTAAACCCTACAGACTATACACTGCATCTCAGTGTATGGCAGGATTTGCTACAGACATGATACAGGGCATGCTGCAATCTAGCCATCCCTTTTGGGCTATCTCCCCTGCATGTTGAATCTCTGGAGTCATCCCAGTAGTCAAGACTACTGCAAAATTGATCAAAGTGAAGAACATATGACAATTGTGTAAGACCTTACCATAATAGTAGATGTTTGAGTAGCTCACTGTTGCAATACAATTTCACTCTCACTATTCTCTCATTGTTACTTCTTTTGACTTGGGGCCCCTTCAGTAGTTCTCTGCCCTCCCTTCACCCTTCTTGTTGCTAAGACCTTGGGCCTCCTTAGATCTGAGTAGCGCGGAAGCCCTACTTCTTCCTGCTGCCCCTTCTGATGGATGAAAGTAGTCTTTGCTCTCACTCTGTCTCTTGTTCCCTGGTCTTTGTCTTGGCATGTAAGGGTATTAATCTGGTAAAGTGGACAAGAAAGCACTAAGATGATGTTGGCAGACACCTGCTTTATACTAGCAATGTCTGAAGTTCAAGAAGGAAGGCATCCACTATGATGGGGGGGACTTTCTGAGCTCTAGAAGTTCAACTGGATGTCCAGGACTCTTCACAGCAGAAGTCCCAGTACTCAAGGCTACTGCAACAGTTATGTGCCTAAACTCCTGCTATTGCAGTAAGTTCTTACATGATTCTGTTATCTTTGGGATGACCATCTGTAGCAGGTTTTCATTGCTCCCTCCCTCCTTTCATCTTCCTTGTCTGGGATGCTGCAACTGCTGCATTATGGCAGCAAGAGAGTCTCTCATCAATAAACTTAAAATATGGGTTTTCATAATTATGTGAGTTAGTAAGTTTTTTTTACTAGCGCAAATGTTTCAAGTAGGAATCTGAACTGGGGATGCTGGGGTGCATGCTTCCCTTAAGCTTGCAACAGGGATGCTGTAGATGTGCCGGAGAAGGCATGGACTTACTAAGCACTGTAGCTCAAAATATTAAGAGAAGATATGAAAAAAGGCATGATGAAATATATCTGCATGTTCTGCCTACTGCAAAAGGCCCTGGAAAGTACTAACTGATAAAAATGAGTACTCAAATATCTGTTATTTGCATTGAGTATCTCACACAGCTATGATTTCCATTGTTTTGTGTATGCCACAGAGTTTGGTTTGAACAGAAATGGCATCTGAAGTTCCTTCAGGGAGTGTCAGGATAAGGAAGTTGCAGAAATGGTGAGATTGAACTTCTGCCTGACACACTTACCATTAGGAATCCTTTGTTGCTTCATGAGATGGATATGTCTTCCTGCTTTCTTGTATAAACAGTGTTGCTTCAGTTAGTAAACTTAATCCAGTGTTGTCTATTTTTGTCTGATTCAAATGTGGGTTATCAGATCTGACCAGATCCGACCTCGCCACTAATCTTGAAGCTTTTCGGTTACAGGTTCTGACTCCTCCCCTACTCACAATTCCCTGGTCTCCACCCTACTACCTCAAATCTCATTTTCCACCCTGAAGTGTTTGGTCATGCATTTGAGGGTTCCTTTTCTGCATATCCTTTGTGGTGCACTTTCTCTAATTTCTCCCTTACTAAGAGAGTTTTTACTTTCTCTAGTTCAGTTTATGTTTATCTGTAGTGTTTTCTTGGGTAGCTTCGGTGTTTAGATAATAATTAAGCATGTTTGTTGATAGAGTTTCTAGACAGTTTTATAGTCATGTTTAGTATAGTTGTATTTAGGGTAAGAATTATTTACTAGTTTAGTTAGCCAGTATTTCTGATAATTGTGTGTGTGTACTGGTGTGTTTGTATATTTTTCCATATGGCTGATGATCAGGGATTTAAAAAGTGCACAGAGTAAGCTGCCCGCCCAGGACTCGCACTCTTTATGTGTATACTGCTTAGGGGCAGCCCATTTGGATACTTCTTGCCATGCCTGTGCGTCTTTCAGTGCTAGAGCTCTACAGACTCCGCATAACAAATGATAGTTTAGGGACTTATTCCTCCCCAGACAGGGTCTGCCATCCCTACTGCTTCCTCTTGCAGTTGTTCTCCCAGAACCAATGACAAGAAAGCCAGGGATAAAACAGGTACAGACAAACAGAAGCCTAAGGAAAAGGAGAAAGGGACTCTGAGAAGTCCCGTAAGAGGTCTGTGGATCCTTCTCAGCAGTTGGAATCGGATCCTGTGGTACTGAGGCCATTGGAGCCAACAGTCTCTCAGCGTTGTATGTCTCAAAATCATCCCTGGTTCTCACCGGAACCAGTCAGCCCCAGATTTCACTCTCTTATTCTGCAGGAGAAAAGCTATGCCAGACCACTGTCAGTGGCAGCATCATCTCTGTCTTGGAGGAGTTTGACTGAACAGGACATTCACAGAATAAGAACATTTTTCAGGATGCAGATATAGCTTTGGGTTCTCTTGGTGCCATCCTCTGGGAAAGTGCCAAGTGCTGGTCCATCTGCCTGTCCATTAATGTTCTTTTATGGTACTGGTCTGCCCTTCGGCACCAGTAGTTTCTGGCCCAATTTGACCCAGAGCACCCTTGTCAGAGCTGGTGGTTTAAATAACTTTGGCAGCTGAGTCCCTCCTTCTTTTGGGGCTAACATGTTTGGGTCTGCAAGAGTCTCGGAGCCAAAACTTCAGTCTCGGTGCTTAGGGCAGAGTTCGATCCTGAGGTTGTTGGAGCCATCTCTTCCCCTCGATGCTTCGGTACTAGACAGATCAGCGCAAAGATTAGTCTTGGGCTCGAGACCTAGCACTTCCAAGGTTTCCATTCTGTCTGAGGTCAGGAGAGACCCTTTGAAGCCGATGGCTTCTTTGACCTTTGAAGATTTCCATCTGGTTCTGTCGATACCAAGAGAAAAGGTGCTCCCTTCAGGGACTGCACCATCTGAACCTCAGCTTGGATCAGCATGTATTCGACAAGCGACAGGTGGTCCCACAGGCTTCCCAGGTTTCCAGCTATGTTAACTCCTAGACTGATTCTGAACCCTCTGATATTCCCCCTCAGACGGTTCATGGAAAACAGACATGTAAATGTGGAAGCACGTACACTCTTCACTGGAGTCTGTCACAGAAGAAACGGATTTGGATGAGGATGAAGACTGTCCAAAGATTCCCCTCTGAGGACATCACATTTGATGAAATACTAGAATTGATGAAACTGAGGGGAGGATGGTCCACAGTTAGCCCATTCTCCAGACGAATCTTTGTTCCTGGAAGCCTTTGGGTCTGGTTTATCATCCTCTTGGGTGGTATCACCTGTTGATCCACTTATTGATCTGATGGTTCAACAGGCATGGAAGACTGGGCAAAATTCGTTCCAGCCCACACACAGGAGACTTTGCAGTAAGGGTCCTCTGGTAGATGTGATGGTTGTAGCAGTGACCACAAAAGAGGAACTGTCAGAAGAGAGTTCCTCATTCCATCTCCCTAATAGAGTCTAGGGTAATGAACTGCTTTGGGAAACAGACTTATGCATCAGTGACCTTTGCTATCAGGGAGCTGAATTGTCTAGCTGATATCACCAGATTTCCAGAGAGACTTGACAAAAGAAATGTTCAAGTCTCTCTCAGGGGTATTACCGGCAGATGTCCAGAAGACAGTGAATTCCAAGCTGTCCACCCTCATATTTTTTTTTTTATCAACTATAGCCATTCAACTGCTTATCAAATGCAGGTGATGGTACAGCTAGGTCTGCAGGCACCAACATTTACATTCGCCGACATGCCTGGATGCACCTCTGCAGCTTTGCAGAAAGCTTCAAGACATCCTTCATTAATGCCTCTTTTGATGGGTCATTTATTAGGATCCAAAGTTAAAGAAATGTTCAACAGGAGTCAGCAGGATGGTAAGACTGTCTCACTGCAGTAGATATCCACTTCTCCATGCCCCAGAAATTCTAATCTAGGCATCAGCAAGCTGAAAAGAGGATGTGGTTGAGGAAATCACTGAGTCTTAACCAATAGACTGCGGGAGATAGAACCCCTTGCAGCAGAGGATGAGGTAATAATAATAATAATAATAATAATAATAATAATAATCACTCCAATGATGTGGGCTGATCACAGAATCAGGGCTTTCTTGGACCATTCTCCAAAAATCCCTTCTAGCATCCCTGGAGGGTTACCCAATGTCTGTTCTCAGGAGCCAGTCAGGAGACAGTTATCATTACACCCAGAAGCCTGACAAAATGTAACCAGAGATTTATGGGTGCTAAACATTATCAGTAGAGATTATTCTATACCATTTCCCCTCCCCCTGTCAGAAAGAAAAGAGTTCCCAATGTCCCACCCAATCAATGGGAAGTTACAGCAGCAGAGTTTTCTAAGCTGCTAGAAAAGAAGAATCATTCAACAGGCCCTGCAGACCACATAGAATCTGGAGTCTACTCAAGGTTCTTTTTAGTACCCAAGAAAACTGGACACCTCAGGCCCATTTTAAACTGTGTCATTTGAATCAGTATGTCAGGTAGACAAAATTCCAATGGTCATGCTACAGTCTATTTTGCCTCTATTAAGACATGATGATTGGATGTGATCGACAAACTTCAAGGATGCATATTATCATATGAAGATGAAGAAGCATTTGAGGAGGTTTCTCCATTTCCATCTGGGAGCCAGTGAGTATCAATTCAGAGGTCACTACAGCCCCCCCGGATGTTTACCAAAGTCATGACAGCAGTAGCAGTGCACTTTTGCCTTCTAGAGATCCATGATGTGAAGTTGTTCTATCTCGCCATTCATTCTTACTGATGGGTTTGGAGCTGATCCTTGGCTCCGACTCGGCCAACTGCAAAAGCTTGAGTTCTTCAACCAGCTCGAGGCCAACTCTCTCTCCCATGATGCACCTTGATCTTCCCCCAGATCTCGTTTGCCGCTGCAACTTGATCGGACGTTCACCAGCTCTGGCCAATGAAAGTTATTGCTTTGTTCTCTTTAAAAATTTGCTACATAGCTTAAATTACATAGTTTAATAATAAGTTTCCTTTCTTTATAGTGGTTAGCCTTCCTATAAGTGCATTCCTGGTATTGACTAGTTTTTTCTTAGGTAGTTTAAATAACTTAGATAAGTGGCCTCTCTTTAGGCCTTTAGTTCTCCCTATCTCTTTTTTCACCTAAATAGTTGTGTGGTGTTAGTTAGAGCCCCTTTTTTTTTTACAGGGCAAGTATATTGATAAAGAGAGAGTTTTTTTCTCTGTTGTCTGACAGGATGTCTAATCAAGAAAAAGGGAAATCCAAGTCTGGATTTAGAAAATGCCCAAGATGTGGGCAAAAGATGTCCATCACTGATGGACGTACCAACTGTGTGTATTGTCTGGGTAAGGTGCACCTGCAAGAAAGTTGTTCAATATGCCCCTCTTTTAGTGCTAGAGTGTTGCATGGGAAAAAGAGAAAGCTTATGGATAGAGGTCTTTTAAAATCCTCCTTCCAAGAAGCACTGGATAAGCATGATAAACCCTCTAAGACATCTTCTAGTTCTTTGGAGCCAAGAAAAAGTCCATCAACTCCAAAAACCAGATCGAGTAAAGCTTCAACATCGGCTCCACAGCCAATGGAGCCGACTGTTGTTTTGGTTAGGAGCCGGTCACCGACATTGGAGCTGATATCTCCTACATTGAAATCCCCCATCTTACAGTCGGTGGCTTCATCCACACATTCTTCTCGGGCCTCAAGTAGACTGTCTGATTTGGATGTGGACCGTGTGGTGAAGCGGCTTTTGCAGATACTGGCGCTTGCAAAAATTTTATCGGCACCGACCTCTGGAACTTCGGAGCCAACATGAGTCCCCCCACCGTCTTCTGTTCATCCTCCGATATGCCTCGAAGTTTCGGACCCAGAGTGCTCGGAACTGATGATCGTGGAGTCCTCAGGCCCAACACCTACCTTAGGTTTCTCAGGCCCAGCTGCCCTGATATCTTCGGTGCCGACTGAGGGATCTCGGAGTCGACGCTCGCCAATCGGGTCCAGGGAGGATAGTTGAACCGACTTATCGGTTCTGACTTTGCCTCTCGGGGCTTTGGCTCGAGTGAGCTCTGCTCCGACCTCTGGTTTTCAGCCCTCTGTTCTGGTGCTGGGAGAGTCCCTTGTATCCTCGGATCTGGTGGATTCCTTGCATTGGGACCGAGGGGCCTTCGAGGCCATGAGGAGGGTATTGTCCACGCCATCAGCCACACTGTCAATACCAGCAGCTCCCTCCCTTAAAGCACCGGTGTCTGCCTCTACAACACGCACTCCATTAAAGCATAGAGACCCTGAGCCTCTTGGGCGAACCATGCTCTTTCGAGACCTCTCCAGAAGCTCCCACTGAATAGGTTCCCAGGAAGAGACTTTGCAAGAGGAAGCATCTGGACTCCCCACAGGAATCCGTCACTTCGGATACTGACTTAGATGAGTCAGAAGGGTCTCTACAGTCCCCCTCAGAAGATATCTCATTCGCAAATATCCTAGAAATCCTTAAACAGAGAGGTGGCTGAAAATCCCTGAACCCTACTGATGATGAGTCAGTCCTCCTGAAGGCTTTTGGGTCTCAACCCTCCACCTCTTTGGTGTCTCCACCCTTTGAGTTGGTGGAGTTACTCTTTTGGAGGGCATGGGAGTCCTCAGATACCATGGAGCCTGTTCCCAGGAGGCCTAATAAATTTATAACCTGCCCTCAAGACAAAACCTTTCTAACTAAAGGAGTGCCCGTTGATGCCATGGTGGTGGCAGCGGCCACTAGGAAGGAACTATCAGAAACTTCTACATCTGTTCATCCTCCTAATAGAGAGTCCAGGATTATGGACAGGTATGGGAAGCATATGTTTAGTTCAGCAGCTTTTGTCCTTCGATTGTTGAATTATCTCACACATTTGACTAGGTTGCAAAGGGATCTCGTGAAGGAACTAGGAGATACCCTACAGGGTTCAGTAGCTGTGGGGGTTTCTGACAAGGCAACTTCCCAACTCTCTACTCTTAATTCTATTGTGAACTCTTCCATGCGTCTGGTCTCATATGCAGCTGATGGAATGAGCAGAGCAGCGGGTATAGGAATTGCCCGTAGGAGACATTCCTGGATGCACCTATGTTCATAGGTAGGTACTAGGCTATTGGCCCTGGGTCCTATACAAGCCCAGCCAAAAAGGTACCCTGGCTTTTGCCACCCAAGAAAATTATTTTCCTGTGCCACTGTCAAGCAGAGCCAGAGAGGTGATCCTCGGGGTGAATTTCCTATTTCCCATCCAATCAAGATTTTTTTTGAAGAGTGTTAATAAGGAGCTTTGTTTGATATAGATAGGTAGTTTATTCCATAGTATGGGAAGTCTCTGGGACAGGAATCTGTCCCTCTGGCATGTTCTGTTTATTGTGGTGACAAGGTTTAGGTCCCTAGAGCTTGTAGCTCGGAGGGATTGGGATTTCTTTAAGTGGAGCATGTCCAACAGCTCTGGGTTTGACATAGCTTTGTATGTTAGGCAGAGATCACCTCTGAGTAGGTGATACGCGACAAATAAAGCTGGAGTTTTTTGAGACAGTCTGCGTAGGGCATCTGTTTGAGGTCAGTAATCCTCTTTCTGAGGTATTTCTGCGGCCTTTCCAGTTGTTGTAGATGTCTTGTGAGGTACATACCAAATGGGGAGTTGTACTCTATAATGGGTCTAATGAGTGATGAGTAGAGGGGAAACAATGACCTCTTTTTTTCTGGATGAGAAACCTTTTGTGATGAGATGTGCCATGTAGAAGGATTTCCTGACTACTGCGGCGATGTGATTATCAAAGGAGAGACTACTGTCTACCTGTGTCCCAAGGTCTCTTATCACACTTTCGGTGTTAAGTATACTACCACCTATGTTGTAGTTCATGGGTACAGAGTTTTTACCAAAGGGGATGACAATGCACTTTTTGGCATTGAGCTTGAGGGCATGGCTTTGATACCAGGCATCTGTCTCAGTGAGGCCCTTTTATAGGATGTCCACATTGTTAGGAGTTTCGATTATGTCTCCTAGTTTGCAGTCATCTGCGAACTTCATTAGCCAAAGACCTTCTGTGTTAGCCTGTACTTCAGAGAAGTAGATACCAAACAGGAGGGGACCCTGGACTGAACCCTTTGGTACTCTACTTGTCACTGGTCTGAAGTCGGATTTGGAGTCTGCTACTTTCGCAGTGTGGGTTCTGTCAATGAGCCATTTGGCAACCCATCTTGTGACATAGGGATTTATACCTAGTTTAGTGAGTTTATCTATAATTCCAGAGTGGGGGATGGTGTCAAAAGCCTTGGCAAGATCTAGATAGACTGTGTGAACCATCTTACCCATGTCTACAGCTTTGGTGACTGCTTCAAAGAAGTCTATCAGGTTTAGGAGACATGATCTGCCTTTCACAAACCCGAACTGGGTGGGGTCCACAGTTTGGAGATTACCAGTGTCTTTGTTTATAAGTTCCATGATGATACATTCCATGACCTTGCAGACAAGGCTCGTCAGGCTAATGGAAGCGGTAGTTCCCGGAGTCCGTGGTGGCTCCCCCCTTGTGGAGTGGGATAACCATCGCTGTGCACCATTCAGCAGGCACCATTCAGGAGGCTATGATTGAACATGGTACTTAGGTGAGGTGCCAGTTCATTCTGTAGTTCGTGTAGAACGCAGCCTGGGATGTTGTCTGGTCCCATGGATGCTGTGTTCTTGGCTTTGGAGAGTGTGGTTTTTACCTGTGCAGCCGTGATTACAGGAACTTTGCATTCTTCCGGTATAGAGATGGGCCCTTTAGGGGGTGAGAGAGGGGTAAAGTTAGCACTGAACCTATCTGCAGGATGTTGGCAATATCAGTTGGGTCTGTATATTTAGTGCCATTGTGCTGTAACTCAGAGCAGATCTGAGTGTTGCCATTGAGATTCTTGACATAGCTATAGAATGCTTTGTGGTTGTCTTTAGAACAGTGGCGATTTTGTTTTCGTAACTAGTTTTGGAGGATTTTATCAGGGATTGCAGCTTCTTACTGAGGTTGACCAGGGAACTCCTCCACTCATGGGATTTTACTCTCTTTTGCAACAGTTTCTTCTGTTTGTTGTACAGTTTGTTTATGGCGGTGGACCACCAGATTGGCTTCCTTTTTTTGGAGAATAGCATCTTGGTTCTGTTTGGGATAGCACGATCCATGCACTCATGTAAGTGCTTATAAAGTGCAATTGTGTAGGATTCAGTAGTCGTAACTGTATTGTCCATCTGCATGGGTGTCATGAAATTCACCACTTCTGTGTTAAGAAGCATGAAGTTGGTTTTGGAGAAATTTTTTACCATGGTTTCTTTAATGGGGGGTTGGGGCAGGATGTGGATATCTAGGGTAATTAGCTTATGGTTGGATCGGACCAATGAGGCATTGACTTCAGATGTGGAACACCGGTCACTCATGTTGGTAATGACTAGATCTAGGATATTGTTGCCCCTGGTGGGGGTGTGGATAAGTTGATCCAGGGCATTGGAGTTTATGAATTCCAGAAAGCGTTGAGCGAAGGAGTTGGTACATGAGTAGTTTTCCCAGTTAATGGTGGGGTAGTTGAAATCGCCCATTATTAGGGTGTTTGGTTGAACCCTAATATTTTCCAGTACATCAAGAAAAGAGGATTGGGAATCCTGGGGCATGGTAGGTGATCTGTAGCAAGCTACAATGTATATTGCAGTTTTGCCCAGAGTTAGTTGCACTTGGATAACCTCGGCTGCATTATGCTGAGCAACTAGCCTGGAGGGGTGTGGATATCCTTAATGAATATGGACACACCTCCGCCTTTGGTGTTCCGGTCCAGGTTACATGGCTGAAAAGTGTGGTATGAGTTATAACCTGGTAGTGCAGGGGTGCTCTCTGGAGCCTTGAACCAGGTATCAGTCACTGCACAGATATCAATGTTCTCCATTTTAAGGAGTACCTCGAGTGAGTGCATTTTGAGATTTAGACTTCTAGCATTGAGTAGCATCACCCTCAGTTTTTGCTTGCCTGTTCCTGTTACGGTGGTGAATTTGTCATTTGAACCTTGCCTAAAAAAGGCATTATAGGGGCGACAGGTGCAGGCCATCTCTGGCAAAGCATCGTGGTCTGTCGACCATGTCATCCCAGGCAGACAGATACTGGATGCCTTTAGAATGGCACCAGAAGCTTAGCCAATTGTTGAAGTCAATCATTTTGTCCTTGTACTGCAGCATCATTCTGGGTGATGGCCGAATGCTACTAGGGCTAGGGTCATACCTGCCTGGGCTACAAGATCGGAGAGCTGTTCCATGTCTCTTTTCATGTAGTCCAGGGAGGTACATCTCAGGTCGTTCACACCAACATGGACAATGACAGAGTCATATTTGTACTTGTTGTGGAGTGACCTGAGTGCATGGGTTATGTGGCAGATCCTGGCACCCGACAGGCAGCTGACAGTAACCTTCTCCTTGTTTAGCCTGGTGAGTGGGACATCAGTGCACCTGACTATAGCATCACCTATGACTAGTGTGTTGGGTATGTTGTTTTGCCTTATTGGCTGTGGTTGAGTGGCACACTGAGTCTGCGGGCTATGTGTCATTTGGGTTGTGTTGGGGGGTGGAGGTTGCTTGCATTTCTGCTTTAGAGATCACTGTTGCTTGAGCAGATTATTATTGAGAGCCTCCACAAATGTTTTTGTGTTTCTATGTGTGGATTTTGGTAGTGTAGATTTAGTGAGACTATGTGATGAGTGCGGTGTGGTGCAAGTGTTTACCTTCTCCTCTTGACTGTCCAGTTCAGTCTTGATTGGAGAGAGCTTTACCTCCAGTTTGGCTAGATAAGTGCATCTCTCACAGGTTGTAGTGTTGGGTGGTAGGAGGAGACGGTTGTCTGTGTATATGAGGCAATTTCTACATTGCCCCAAGATGCACAGATTCATCAGATAGACAGGAGAGAACACTGGGAGCTGACTCTTGGACATGCCTGAGTAAAAAAACTATTTTCCTCTAGATAAGTGAGGATAGTGAGTACAAGAGCTGTTTTTCTCTAAGCAAGTGAGGAAAGTAAGTACCAAAACTGTTTTCCTCTAGGTAATGAGGAAGGTTGAGTGCTGTAGTAATTAGTAGGTTATTTAGTGCTTACAAGTTCTGAACAAGTGCTGATCACGAATAAGCAAATTCAAGTGCTAAAACTAAGAATCTGTATCTGGATTAAACAAGTGCAAATGCGGGCTTTTAAATCAGAAAGTTGAGAGGGATGGAAAAACTGCCCAAACGACCAATAACTGTAATTTCTGGGCCAGAACCACTCCTTATGTGGTAGATAGGTTACCTAGTGCTTACCACTCCCACTGATAAGCTAGAAGGCTTCCTTCCAACACAGAAAGCTTGGGGGGGCTCAGAAGCTTACACACAGTCCTGAATACAGCAAATCTGAATCTGGGCTACACTAGTTACAGGAAAGTTATATATCTATATATATATATATATATATATATATATATATATATATATATATATATTTTTTTTTTTTTTTTTTGTATATATATATCAGACAGACAATATATCCTTTGCTGAACCCTTTAAGTCTTCCTTTATTAACACCCCTTTTGACGGCTCACCCCTTTTTGGACCGAAAGTGAAGGAAACACTTACCAGGAGTGAGAAAGATGGAAAGACTTTGTCTGCTGTCAGAGTACGTTTTTCTACCCCAATTAGAACCTACCCAAAGGAAGGGGAGGTGGAAAGATGTGGTTCCGTAAATCTGAAGGATCATTCCAGGACACTCGTGGTGAAACCCCCCTCTAGAGGCAGAAGAGGGGGAAATAATGGAAGATGCCGTCCATGTGGCAGAGGGGGTCTGCAGAATCAGGGTGACAGAGATCAGTTCTTTGGGAAGCCCTATCAGTGCTCCTGAGAGGAGGCCTGATTGTCCATCTCTAGAGGCAGTCAGGGGACTCTTTTCTTTGTACCCAGACACCTGGCTAAAAATACCAAAAGACAGCTGGGTACAAAGTATCATATCCAGAGGATACTCAATTCCCTTTGCCACACCACCCCCTCTTGTGAAAAAAATCCCAGATGTTCCACCCAGTCACAGGGAACAAGCAGACTAAACAAGTCAGTAAAAAAGACAAAGTTCCAAATGGTCACTCTACAGTCAATACTCCCCTTTCTGGGGAAAGATAATTGGATGTGCTTGATAGATCTCCAAGATATGTACTACCACATAAAAATGGACAGGCCATCCAGGGATCATCTACGCTTCCAGCAGGGAGCCAGTCATTACCAATTTCACACTCTGCCCATTGGTCTCACTGCAGCCCCCAGAGTGTTAACCAAATGCATGGCAGTAGTCACGGCTCACGTGAGGCATTTGGGATTCCAGGTGTTTCCATATCTAGATGATTGGCTCCTCACTGCCACCACCAGGCATCAACTCATACATGCAAGGGACACAACTTTAAATCTCTGCAATCAACTGGGGATTACCATAAACTCAGAAAAATCTGCCTTGTCGCCATCGCAACAGACCGTTTTTATAGGAGCAGAACTAAATACAATCACAATGACATTAAACCTTCCTCCAGAAAGAATTTGTCTTTTATGAAAACAAATCCTAGACCTGCTTCTATAGACAAAAGCCCCAGTCTCAATGGTACTCAAGTTGCTAGGACTGATGGCGGCAGCGATCATAACCATTCCTCTGGGTCGGATGCACATGCGAGTACTACAGTGGCTCCTGTTCTCTCAATGGTCCTTTCAGGAGCTTCCAATGTCACACAAAATCTTAATAAGGAATACGTGAAAGAAGGACCTTCAGTGGTGGCTGACTTCCCAACAAGTAAATCTAGGCCGTCCATTTGTTCTACCCACTCCTATAGCCACAGTGACCACGGACTCTTCTTTGATAGGGTAGGGGGGGCATTATCAGGGAAGAACAGCCCAAGGCATGTGGAAGAAGCACGAGGCTTGTCTGCATATAAATGTCCTGGAGATGTGAGCGGTACTCCTAGCGTTGCAGTCCTTTCAAGACTCTCTCCCTCTGGGAACAGTTGCAGTTCAGATGGACAATATGTCAGTGGTCTGGTACATAAACAAACAAGGAAGAACCAAATCTTATCCCCTGTGTCAAGAGGCCCCGAGAGTATGGCAGTGGGCAACCTCCACCCAGCGCTTTCTGATAGCAATGCACATCCAGGGGAAATCCAATGTGACAGCAGACAAGCTAAGCAGGGCAATTCTCTTGCCTCACAAGTGATCCCTAAAGAAACAAGTAGTGGAAAGCATCTTCCACATGTGGGGCCAGCCTTGCTGTGATCTCTTTGCAACCCCTATGAACACGAAATGCAGCAGCTGCTTTGCCCTAATCCCCCTGCTGGGGGATGACCCAAGGGATGCACTGGTGCACAATTGACCCCTGGGTCTCCTTTATGCTTCCCCCTTTTCCTCAAATACCCAAAGTATTACAGAAAGCAAAGACTTTGGAAAGGACCATAATCTTAATAGCCCCTTACTGGCCTCGTCAGATTTAGTTTCCCTTCTTTCAGCCTCAACTATTGGAAGAGCCTTGGATCCTCGACCCGTCCTGTTAATCGGGGGCTCTTCATCCTTCTCTTCATTCCCTCAAACTGACACCTTGGCTGCTCCAATTACAAACATAGCCAGGATTTACAACCTCTCAACCGAGGCCAAACATATTTTAACATCCTCTCATAAATCATCTACCAGAAAATTATATCTTAGCAAATGGAAGAGATTTTCTTTATGGGCATCTCAGAATGATACTGATCCGTACCTAGCTTCAGTTTCATCTGTTCTGCAGTTTCTGACTAAACTTTTCACTGAAAGAGCTGCTGCAGCTACCATTAGAGTTCAATTAACAGCAATCTCAAACTTTCATTTTGGTGTTCAAGGTTCTAATGTCCTGTCTTATCGACTCTCTCAAGCTTTTCTCAAGTGGTCTATTCATTTGAGACCACCTGTCAAAATTCCAGCCATGCCATGGAATCTAAATTTTGTTCTTTCCCAAATTATATTACCCCCTTAAGAACCAGCCTCATCCTGTGATTTGAAATATCTCTCATGGAAGACCATATTCTTAATAGCTATCAGTTCTGCTCGGAGGATTTCTCAGTTACAGGCCTTGACCATCAAACCTCATTATCTGATTTTCCATAATGACAGAGTCTTGCTCAGAACTAATCCATCATTTTTACCCAAAGTTTGTTCAGAGACATATCTCAACCAGTCTACTGAATTGCTCGTTTTCTTCCCTAAATACACAAATAAGATGGAACTCATGGTGCACAAACTTGATGTTCATAGGCAACTCCGATTTTACTTGGACAGGACCAAACAATTCAGGAAAACAAAACAACTCTTTGTCTCCTTTTCAGAATCAAAAAAGGTGCTCCAGTGAGTGAGGTTATCAGATTGTATTTCTTTCACTTACAGTTCAGTGAATGCTCCATTACAACAAAAAATAAAGGCGCACTCTACTAGAGCTGTATCTACCTCATCAGCCTTCTCGGCTAGGTTACCATTAGATACTATTTGTGCAGCAGCCACCTGGTCAAGGCCTCATACCTTCATCACTCATTACAAAGTAGACAAGGCCCTCCAGGGACAGGGCTTCCTTTGGTTCCATTGTTCTGAAGAACATTCTCCCGTGAGCCACCCGAGAAAGATGGTGCTTGGGATGCTACCCATCAGTAAGAATGAATGGCGAGATAGAACAAGTTCACATAAAGAAGTTATTTACTCACCATAGCGTTCCATGTGAGTTGTTCATCTCACCTTCATTCTTGTGTCCCACCCTCCAACCCCCATCCAGTCTACTTGAGGTCTGAGACCTCTCTTATTTATGGGTATTGTCTCTTATCCAGTTCTTAGAGTGGCATATTAATAGTCAAAGGTAGCCAGTTGGCAGCAAACTAGGTCTGAGGGAAGATCAAGGTGCATCATGGGATAGGGAGTGGCCTCGAGCTGGTTAAAGACCTCGAGCTTTTGCATTTGGCCGAGTTGGAGCTGAGAATCGTCTCTGAACCCATCAGTAAGAATGAAGGCGAGATGAACAACTCACATGGAACGTTATGGTGAGTACATAACTGTTTTTTTTCCTACATCCTGACAATTGGCACCTCTTAGCTACAACCGACAGCTTCTTATTGCAACACTAGGACCTTTTGTTCTTACTGCTGCAGAAGCTAGGGATCATCGTCAGTATCCCTAAGAGCCAGCTTAAATATACTCAACAGATAGAATTCATCAGATACCAGCTTGGCAAAACCTTACTGATTGCCTATCTTCCAATGCCCAGAGTTCTCTCTCTTCGTCTCACTGCCATGCAAGTTCTTCACCACCCCTGTCCTCCAGCAAGGCTAATCCTTTGACAGTTGGGTCTCATGGCTTGTACAATTCTCATGAACCCTCTTGCCAGATACTTTATGAGGGTCCACCAATGGACTTTAGTGGTACAGCTATTTCAAAGACTCCATGCACTGTATGCCACCATAAAGTTGACTGAGATCTGCAGACAACATATATCTTGGTGGATACTGTCTCCTTCAGTGATAAACATGATACCATTCTAAATAAGATCCCTAGTGGCAATCATGACAATGGGCACTTCCCTGCTAGGGTAGGGAGGCATTTGGAAGGGAAGATGATTAAGGACACATAGAAGTGAATGTTCACATCAATGTTCTGGAGATGAAGGTAGGCCTCATAGCACTGCAGACCTTTCAGGACACTCTCCCCAGAAGTTTGATTCAAGTATGTCAGAAAATATGTTAGTGGTCTGGTACATCAACAAACAAAGAGGAACCCATTCTTATCCTTCTTGCCACAAAGCCATGACAGTCTGTCAGTGGGCAATGTCCTCACACCACTTTCTGATAGCAATGCATATCCTAGGGTCTTTCTGTGTTCTAGCGGACAAGTTGAGCAGGTCTGTTCTAATGCCACATGAGTGGTCCCACAATCCAACAGTGACAACATTGATCTCCAGCTGGTGTGACCTGCCTTACTGCTGTCTTTTTGCATGTCATCTAAACCACAAGTGCAGCAGCTACTTTGCCCTGATCCTTCCACAGGGACAGTCACTGTGAGATGCTGTGGTTTACAAATGTCCTCCAGATCTCCTCTAAACCTTTCTCCCATTGCCTCTAATGAACAAATTTATACAAAAAACAAGAAAGTGTAGTGCCAAGGTGAGCCTTGTTGCCCATTTCTGGCCACAGCAGACATGGTTTCCATTCCTGTGGCTTCTTCTATCATATCTTCCATGGAAACCGGATCAGTATCCAGATTTTTTTTTTTGTCTCACCTGTCTGGATTAACTCCCCCAGATCAGAAATGGTTCCTCCAATTCTAACAATAGCCAGAGATGCCAGGTTTTCTCCCTTGGCGGTTCAGATATTATTAGTCTCTCAAAAATATGCTACTGCCAAGGTATACTATAGCAAATGGAAAAAGTTTTCTGTTTGGGCTTTATCCAAAAGTCTAGACCCATTTTCAGCTCCTGTTCCATCCATTTTAGAGTTTTTATCAGAACTTTTTCAAAAATGGATCTAGCTACTCAACTATCAAAGTACAGCTGGCAACCATTTCTAGTTTTCATATAGGCTTGAACAACTATTGTACTGCCTTGCTGAAGTTTTCTAAAGCCTTTTTAAAAGGGACCTTCCTTCTACAGCCCCTCAATCAGAGACCCTTCCTCTTCTTGGGACATTATTGTTATGTTACAAGCATTGACTCAGTCGCCATTAGAGCCAGCAGCTACAGTGGGCTTGAAGTTTCTATCTTGGAAAACATTTTTTTTTCTAGTGGCTGGCACTTTAACTAAGCATATATCAGAGATCAAACACTTCCCTGTAGACCTGTTTATCTGTTTTTTCATAAGGGTATGGTTTCACTGAGAACTAATGCTTCTTTTTCTACCCAAGGTGGCATCCGAAGCTAATTTAAATCAGGCCATAAATCTACCAGTCTTTTTTCCACAATTTTCTAATTAAGGTTTACATGCTTCATTTGCTTGATGTCCATCACCAACTTCGTTTCTGTCTCCAGAGAACTAAGCCTTTCAGGAAGTCTGACCAACTTTTTGTGGCATTCTCCAAATAAAAATTGGGCAAAGCAGTTGCTAAGATTATTTTGTGTAAATGGTTATCAGATTGTATTGCCTTTGTGTGCAATAAAAAGGGCTTACCCTTACAGTTTAAGTCAAAAGGTCATTCCACAAGTGTTGTGGCCATATCTGCTGCTTTCTTGTTGATGATAGCTGTGCAGCTGCTACTTGGTCAACAATTCATACATTTGTGTCACATTATAAGCTGGATGAACAATCCAGATCTCACTCCTCCTTTGGCTCCACCATTCTTAGGAATGTCTTTCACTGATACCACCTGCAACTATATGCTTGGGAATCTGTTCCATAGTTGAACTGGATGAAAATAGAAAACATTGGATGCAAAAGTTATGTACTTACCATAACAATAGATCCATGATGCCTGATTTTCATCCAGTTCAACATCCCTCCCAGCTGCCCCCTGCCAATACTGTCACTAATTAAACAGCAAACACCAGTTGACCTTGCATTCCCTGTCAATAAGCAGTCATCACTGCCAGTGTTCTGTTGCCAAATCATGACCTTGTTCATATAATTTAGAAACTAGCCAGAGCAGCACCCCCTTTTTCATTGGGAGTAGGTGTTTTGTTGACATTTTCATATGTTATTCATCAGTGGGCAAAACTTGATCTGAGGTAGTAGTGTGGAGACCAGGAAGTTATGGATAGGGGAGGAGTTGTAACCCTGAAACCAAAAAGTTTCAAGATTGGTACAGAGGTCAGATCTAACAAACCACAGTTAAACTGGAGAAACATGGATCTATCATTGTGGTAAGTGCATTAACTTTCATTTATATTGATATCCCTTTGCTGTGATCAGTAGTATGTTTATTTACTCACAAGTACTATTTCTTCCAGTTCTGTCTTTTTTGTTTGTGAAATGTTTTGTATTTCACCTAGACTGAGCCTGAAATGTGCCAGTACTGATCAGTACTCTACCATGTAATAAAAAATGTTTGTGTTTATGCATATACACAGAGAGAGATATACTTACATAAAAATATGCATATATGTATCAGTAAAATGGAGAAAACAGTTATTACTGGCACTGTAGTTCATTTATTTGTGTTTTATCCATATATGTATCTGTTATGATATGATAACAAGGACACTCCTGTTTTTTTCTTCTGGGAGCATGGGCTCCTCTACTTTTATGTGCCTGAAAAGATGACTAAAATCATCCAATCCAAACAGAAGTCATGAATATATTTTTGACTTTTTATTCCTTTCTTCCCCATCTTCCCACTGTTAATGCCAGTTGCCTTCTCCTAACCCTAGTTGAAGACATTCGGAGGTAGTCTTTGTGGCAATATGTAAATCCCAGCAATAAGCAAATACTTTCATTTATTTATTTAATAACCCACAAAATATAGGAAGTACAACTGTAAGCATCTGTTTTGTCAGTGGAATGGGATATGGCCAGTCTCTCATTCTTCCTGTCCAGTACTAAACTCTGGCAAGTATGTATTCATTATTGCAAACCTGAAATAAAGCCCTCAATAATGTATGCACCTTTTCAATAGAGTGTGAATAAATACATTTTTGTTCCTGTAAATAATAACATTGTATTCCATTATCTCATGGGTTTTGTACCCAGTGACTTACTACTTCATACTACCCCTCTCAGCACTACTGTAGCAACTTTTATGAAGCCAAATTGTTTGGACCAGTGACAAATCTTCACTCTTAGGAAGTCAGGTGAAATCTGACATATTACATTTTGATTTTTAGATCACTGGGCTATTCAGAAAATGGCTACCACTTACCTGTTTCATAACACTTAGGAACAAATGACCGTCTGTTATCCTTTTCATTCTTCCTCAATGTATACGTTATGGATCTATCCCCAGATCTGACTCAGCCGCATTTCACAGACTTTGGATCCAACTCTCAAGCTCCTCCCTCTACCCATAATGTCCTAGTTCACACACAACACCTCAGATCTCATTTGCCTTCATTTCGCATGGACACGGATCCTGTCTCAGAACATTTTTCATCGAGTGTTTTTGTAAGTGTTTTTCCTAGAAACCTTTTTCTCTTTACTCGTTTACTTATTTATTTATAACTTTAAATATATTGATGTAGTTTCTTCCTTTTAACTTTCATTTTCTTTTCTTATCCTTAGCCCTTGCCCCTCAGTAAGCTAATTTTTTACATACCATCGCTGATACTTTTCTTCCTTTCCTTTTTTGTTTCCCATCCTACGCAGATTAACAGGGTATTTTTCACTACTATTGTTGGTAGTCTTTTACTGTAAAAAAACAAACAAACAAAAAAATGTGTGTGTGTGTGTGTGTATATATATATATATATATATATATATATATATATATATATATATATATATATATATTTGTATAGATATATCATCCTTATCTTTTTCTTTATCGTTTATTTTATAGAGCTATGGCTGAGATACCTGCAGGTTTTAAAAAAATACACTTCCTGTGTTCACAAAATTCTGAATTCGGATTTCTACAGGGAGTGCGTTCATTGTTTAGGGACAACACACCTCAATACAAATTGTACCATTTGTGCTGGGTTTAACTCGAGGGTTATTGCAGATAGGAGAAATAAATAAGTCAGAGTTGTTACCTCCTTCTTCTTTTTCCTTCTCCTCTGGAGCTCAAACCCCCAACAAATCTTTGAAGACTCTGTTGGAGCATAGAATACAGTCTCCACCTTAGTCTCCAAAGACTTCATTGTCCTTGGAGCCTCCACAGAAAATACACAGATCATTCAATCCCACTTTGTCAGATCCAATAGTTATTTCAGGCAGTCCTACTCAATCTACTGTTCCAAAACCATTGGATCCAACTTCTAGCATGTCTCATACTCCGAGAACTCGCTCACCCAAGTTTGTTGTTGACCCAATTTTTCCTCAGCTCCATTCCTCCTTCATGAAAACTCTGAGGAAGTACTGTAGACCTCAGTCCACTACCTCACCTATCAAGTCCTCCAGGAGTCCTTCTGAAGCTGAAGTGGATAGGATGATGTGAAAGTTCCTCAGAGTTCAGATGGGGTTATACCATTTTCATCTTCCATCAGATCCATGAGCCTTTCTTCCACATCCCATACAGTTGTATCTCCTCTGATCTATCCTTCAGTTTCAGAGCTCCCTGATCTGAGAGTTGCGAGAGTACTGGTGTTTGTGCCAAATAGGATTACATCTTTGACTCCATCAGTTCCCCTGACCAGTTCTGCTCCTGTTCCCTCTGATCCGGATGAGTTTCAGAACAGAAGCATCAGCATTGGATCAGTGGGGCCAGGATCTACTCTAATGATGTCAGAGCTATCCTTGCCCTTCAGAGCCTCACCTTTAGCTTGGGTCCGGCTCCCTCCTCGAGGCATGGATCCAGACAAAGTTGTGGCATGCATGCTTTGGAAGTCTTAGCTCTGGTGCGGCCAGCCATGGTTTATCCTGGTCCGACAGCCGTCCACATTGTGGAGAGGGTGTTCTCTTATTCTAAAGATCCAGTCTCTCATACATCCTTGGATCCTACGCTTTTCCCTCATGGTTCAGAGTTCTGATCCCATTATACCTACTCCACAGGACAGCCAGTACCAACTAGGATCCAGACAGTTATCATAGAGGAACTATCCCTCTCTGACACCTCCCCAGGGCATCCCACTTAGGATGTGCACCAAAAGAGAATGTGTAAAAGGAGGCACATAGATTCCCTCTTGGAATCTTTCACCGAAGATACTGACTTCGAGGAAGGGGAAGAGTCCTCCAGATCACCATCTGATGACATCTCATTTGGAGACATTTTTGAGATCCTTAAGCAAAAGGGTGGTTGGTCCTCGGATAATCCTTCCCCTGAGGAGTCAGTATTTCTGGAAGGTTTTGGTGTTGGCCCATCTACGTCTTGGGTGACTCCCCCAGCCGATGAGCTTATTGACCTCGTCTCTTGCTGGGCATGGAAGGAACCAGATTCTGTTGAACCAATCCCACTTTGTCCAGATAAAATTTTAGCTCCACCAAAAGACAAACTCCATTGGAGCAAAAGAGTCCCTGTTGATGCAGTGGTTGTGGCAGCAGTGTCCCTTTTGATGGAACATCCTTGTTTGGCCCTTCTCTGAAAGAAACTCTGTCCGGCAGTGAGCAAGAAGGGGAGACCCTTTTTGCTGTACGGAATTCACTTTTCTACTCCTCAACAATCCTTTTAAAGGAATCAAAGAGGATACAAGGAAATGTAGTTCCGTAAATCCCAAGGATTTTTCCAGGATTCACACAAAGACAACTCCTTCAGAGGTAGAGGAGGAAGTTCAAATGGAAGACACCATCCTTGTGGCCGAGGAAGCCTTCAAAACCAGGGTTTCCAAGATTCCTTTCTGGATACACCCTTTCAGCATTTCTGAAGGGCTGTCTGACTGTTCGCCTCTAGAGGCAGTTGGGGAGGGTGTTTTTCCTTGCATCCAGTCACCTGGGCTGCTATAAGATTCTTGGGTGCTACAAATAATATCCAGAGGTTATTTCATACCATTTTTCCATATTCCCTTCTCTAAAAGAAGAAAGCTTCCTGACATCCCACACAGACAGAGAGAAGCTGCAGCTGAAGAGATTCAGAAGCTGCAGGACAAAATAGTTATCCAGGAGGTCCCACCAGACAGAGGATTTGGAACTTACTCATGGTTCTTTTTAGTGTCAAAAAAGACAAGAGACCTGAGACTTAGTTTTGATCTAAGCAATCTGAACCCATATGTTTGGAAATCAAATTTCCAAATGGTCATGGTTCTGTCTCTTTCACACAAGGACGATTGGATGTGCTGAATCGATCTTCGGGATGCATACTATCACATCATAATAAACAGACACTTCTGAACATTCTCTTGAGTGTTTCCATACTTAGATGACTGGCTCCTCACTACCCCAACCAGGCATCCCCTAGAAAAGTCCAGGGACTTGCGTCTTTTGGCTTTTTCCGGTTAGGGGTTGCCACAGCGGAACTCCGGTCCGCTAATGATTGGTAGCTGATTTTTACATGCCGAGTTACCAGCCCTGACGCACAACCTTCAACGAAGGTACGCCCATTCACGCATGCTTCCACTCAGAAGACGCTCTAGCTGAGAATCGAACTGGACAGCGTCTTACTGTGAGGCGACAACGCTACCGCAGCACCACCACCGCGGGTTTTAGAAAAGTCCAGGGACTAATTATCCAAATTTGCCAAACACTAGGCAATACAGTCAACATTTCCAAATCCACACTACTACAGGTTTAGAGCCTGGAGTCCATTGGTGCTCATCTAAATACGTAAGTCGGATTGCTTCTCTTCCTCTTCATTGTATGCATACAATCAAGTCCCAGGTTCAACAAATTCTTTCTCATCCTGGCAGACTTATCCTTTAGGCCATAGGTTCCATGACAGCGTCTATAGTATTAGTCTCATTAGCACATTACTATATGCATGTTCTTCAGTGGACTCTAGCTGTTCTGTGATCTATTCTTCGACAGCTTCAATTCTTCCCAGTCAACTTTACAGAAACCATCTTTATTGGTGGATCCAGATGGATGACATTTATATAGGTTGCCCTTTTGTTCTGTCTCCCCCAGTGGCTACAGTGACCACAGACACCTCGCAACTGGTGTGGGGTAGCATTTCTTGGGAAGGGTGGTCCAAGGCACATGGTTCCCCAAGAGACCATTTCACATATCAGTATCCTAGAGATGAGAACAGTCCTATTAGCATTCCGGGCATTTCAAGAGGTTCTCCCTGTGGGGGCTATTTCTATTCAAATCGACAACATGTCTGTGGTTTGGGACATCAACAAAGAAGGGGGAACTCAGTCTTACCCCCTCTGTTGAGAAGTTATGAGAATGTGGCAATGGGCGATCTCCTCCAACCACTTTCTAGTTACAATGCACTTTCTAGGGAAATCCAACATACTACAGGACAAACTCAGCAGGTCCTCTGAGAAAGATTCCACTAAGAGGATTTACAAGAATAAATGGAAAAAAATCTTGATTTGGGCACTGAGAAGTTACAATGATCCTTTTACTGTACCTGTTTCTTCTGTGCTGGAGTTTTTAGCTTCTCTCTTTAAAGAAGGTGCTAGTTTTTCCATAATCAGAGTATAGTTGGCAGCCATATGAAATTTTCATTTAGGAGACAATGCTTCTTGCATGGTTGCTTCCAAGTTGTGCAAGGCTTTCCTAAAGGGCACCTTCTTGCTCAGACCTCCAGTGAAAAATCTGTCACCTCCTTGGGATTTAACAATAGTACTTCAAGGCTTTGAATCTTTTGCAAAAACTGATTTAAAATTTCTGCCTTGGAAAACAGCCTATTTAGTGGATATTACATCTGCAAAAAGGATTTCTGAACTCCAAGCTCTTTTTTCCAAAGCCCCTTACATTGTTTTTCATAAAGATAGTTGCCTTACGAATCAGTCTCTCTTTCCTACCAAAATAAACAAAAACTCATTTTGACTAAATATTCATTTTTTTTAATGTATTTATGTAATTTCATTGGCTCTTCATCAATTAATTGAAGTATAAATGATTAATTGTTTTAGACACTGGTCATCTGATGAAGTCTTATCTATAGAGACGAAAAACGCGAATTTGGTGTGTAAAGGCATTTATGGAGTGTATTTTCTGCATGGTGTGGATTGAATAAAGGAATTATATACATCTCGTTCGAGTATCAGCTTCTCCTTAGCACTCTTTTGCTTGGTTTACTAGTTTTTTTTGAGTGCTTAACCATAGCGTTTTGAATTATTTGCTGTTTTCAATGGAGACATGAGGTGGAATTTTGGCCAGAGCATAGGGAACTGTCCTTACTCTTTTTGATAGGTGCCATGGGATCTTTTACATCCATCCGAGTTACTACCAGCTCAAGCACATGGGACCTTGGTTTAACATCTCATTCAAAGATGACACACTCAGGATTGCAGCACCCCTCTAATGTTGCAGTGCAGTGCCAGGAATCCATTCATCTAGAGAAGGAGTACAACCTGTAGCCTTCTGGTCTTACAGCACAAAGACAAGTATGTTGCATGTTGCACCACTGACACTGAATATTGAAAATGATCAGATGTTTTTTTAATTGCCTTTAATTTATGTAGGGCTTCCTAACTTTGAAAGTGTTTACTGTTTTCTTCCCTTGCTTGGGTTACAGCTATTTTCTGAAAAATATGAGAGTTATAGTAGTCATCAGTACTCACTGTCAATCCATGTTTATTTTTCTCTTCAGCAGTCTGACACAAATGTCTGTTATTCTTGTTGCATTTGTTCTTTGAAGCATTGAGTAAAGCCTTTTTTTTTATTTTAAGGGCCAGAGTGGCAGTAAATTTACCTAATCAAACCTTTGATGCCATTGGTAAGGGTTCATTGATTAAATAATTTTTGGGGTATTAAAATTCTAGCAAAACTGCTAAATCTGCTTATAACAGACCACATTTACAGTATTCCATTGGCAGTTTATTGAGCAACTGCTTGATATATTTTTAGCCGAGATACAGTTTTCTTAAAAGTGATGTAATACAACCTGTTAGAAAAAAATATTTTTGTGCTGTTTTGTTATTTTGGATATCATATGAGATGAGTTTCATTGTATCTCTGTGTTGAGGGTTTAGTACAGAATGGATGTCTGGGAATCGTAGGGAGATGTTTGACAGTGCTTAGGTTAAAAAAAAAAAAAAGATAATTTTTGTTCTACTGTTAAGCATGTTTTGACATGAGTCCTTCAGAGCTGTATTTAACTCCACAGGGAATGTCAGCATTAACCCACTCAAGACCTGACTTGCATTCAAATGAGTATGTTACTGTTAGTCACACACTAATTGGTCAGACACATTTGATCTAACAAAAAAAAAGTTGCACTTACCTTTCTTAGTAATGCTATTTCATTGAATCACTAAACTGAATGAAAAAGGAAAACACGTTGTTTAAAAAAAAAAGAAACTCTAACTTGCAGATGTAGTCTGCTCACAAAGTGATACTGTTAGGAAAAGGCTGTTTACCCAGTTACGTAAGGTTGGGGTTAGGGTTAGCACAGATGAGTAAGCATGGGGGGGGGGGGTCATCCTCCTGCGCCACCTTACTTGTGTGCTAACCGGTTGCCTTACTCCTGCCCCTAATCACAATCCTGTGCAAATTACTAGACTAAACACTCTTTCTCTAACAGTACCACTAAACAATGCAGACAGACAGACAGAAACACACACACACACACACACACATACACACAAAATCCCAATGCTGAAATTTTTATTACAAATTAAAGTTTTTGTATTATTACCACACCCACATACCGAAAATTAAACATTGCATGTTTACACTATTCCTACACGCAACAAAATGTGCACTTGACCAATTCTGACATCAAAAATCTCTTTAACCAATGGAAGTTTTTATATACATTGTGACAATGCTGTTTTGATGTGCAAAAAAAGCTACATACTGAAAAAAATATAACAGAAATTGCAAAGAAGAAGTAAAAAATTGTAAACAATTTTTGTTTCTTCATAGTTAGTGGCTGTTTTAATATGTACAGTTTTAAACATTCAGTTATTTATAAAGCCACTAGTTTTGTATTGTTAAGAATAAATAATATTTTGTTAAGGGGTGTGACGCCCGTGCCCTGGCCCAGCAATCAAGTAGCCTCAATCCTCACCACTAACACCAGAGAGGGCGTCTCATATATGAGGAAAGGATAACAAATACACACAGTAAAGTGCAATTTCCCTTAAGAGCCCACATAGATCACAGTCAGTCCGGGGCTGGTCGCTCCCTTGCTCCCCAGGTCTCCAATAAGACTCCCCACTGGCACAGCTATAGGGTCCAGATCTCAGCTTAGCTGGGCAAGCTAAAATCTGCAGCACCCTCTCTGTCCAACCAGTGCTTCATGTCCCTGCCCAAGTAGCTGACACACACACACACACTTTGAGATAAGAGTTTACACAACCACACAGACACTTCTGGGGAAGGCTGGCGCAGGTTCTCCATCTGTGCCCCTTTTACCCAGACTGTACGGTAGTAATTACTGCCACCACCCAGCTAATATTTATGAGCTACTCAAAGGCCCTTTAAAAGGGTGTCAAATTATTACTGTGCAATATTATTATCCAATTGGTAAGTGTGACTAATCAGTCAAGGCTTATTTGAAGTGACTTGGACAGTAAACTTTATAAATATGCAATGTACTCTAAAGCTTAACTTATCTCTACACAAACCAGCCACAGTTAAAAGGTTTTAAAATATTTAATAATAAATAATTAAAACCACAAGACAATAATTTCTACTACACAGTGCTAGTCAAAAGAGTTCAGAGATCACACAGAAATGCTTAAAATAAATCAGTAGTATAGTTCTGACATCACAGAAAAACACTAAACTTTCTAATTTCTAGCTCTCTAAAAGAAAACACAAGTCTAAGATAACTTACATAAGACAACAGGCAGTGCTGAGTTGGATAGTCAGACAAAAATGCTTAATAATTTCTGGTTCTCACTGTTTAAATTGAAACTGCAGTTCTGCTAAAACATTGCATAATCTTTTTACACTTCCTGGAGTTCCCAGGCTGACAGAAACTGCATTTACAGTCTTTTACACTTCGAGCAATAAAAGACATTCCACATGTAAATTCTGGTCATTAACTTTAGCCTTAAAACAATAGGCAGGAAGCCTTCATCTAGCCGGACTGGAGCTGACTTGTAAAACATCAAAGACAGTGATGAAATAATTTTAATTTTAAAGGACCAAAAAGAAATGCTTGACTTAGCTTTCTGTATAGCAGGTGGCAATGTTGCCACATCGTTTTAAGTTCAACATTCATATTTACAAATGATAGAATTATCTGCACAATTTTGTCTTTCTAGGCTGGCAGCCTTCACCCATCTCTGCCAGTCTTCACATGGGGTATTGGTTGGCAGCAACAACTTTAACTCCTGTTGTTGTTTTACATATGTCTGAATTGGAGTTCAAGACTTGTTTTAATGCATGCTGCCTGACTTAACACTTGGTCTTCGTTCTCATATGCCTGACACAGTTGTAAAGTAAAGGTTACTGTATATCTAGGAACATCCAGGTAGCCAGTACCTCCTTCCCTTGACATTGAGTTCTTGAAAGTCAACTTTAGGCACTCTATACCTTCCATTATCCAAAATAAAAACTTCTGGAATAACCTTTTAATCCATAGTGTATCACAGTGAGATCCAGTGCAAGAATAATGCTGTAGTACACTAAGCAGCAATACAAAATAGTGGTGCTCTGCTACTGTAGCGTGTCTTGTAGCTTCCTAAAAAACACTGGGCTTAATGATTCTGTAAAGCTGTGAATTGGCTAATGAAATGCCACAAGAAGGAATTTCCTTTAGCATGTGCTAACCTGATTAGAAAGATATAGCATTTGGCTTAACTCTGTGCTAACTACATATAAATTGTAGATATAGAATGTGTCAGATTTAAAACTTCCTTAGTCCACCAAATACATGATTTAGTATTCTACAAATCACATAGATTTCACCACCTGTTTTAAGTGATTAATATACTTTTTCACACCACTTACTAAAATGTTGTACCTGTTGTCATTCATTCCCAAACCTCTTAACCTTTGAGCATTAAGAATCATTTTACTAGCCTTTAAAAAAACAGAGGAGAGAGAAAGCAGAGCATTTTCTTATGTTTCAGAATAGAAGATGTTCAACACACTACCTTACTGGCATTTGGGTAGTAGTGCCCTGTTACCTTCCTCTGGCAGTCTACCAAAGCTCAGAGTTCATTCCACTGCCTGTCTGTGGGTATGATGGACCCGGCAGTACAGGGACTGCCTTACAGACAGGACCCTTTTAATTTTCTGTTGCCACAGTAACAGGAGGATTGCTTGGAAAACTGCTCCTTATGCTGGATCTCTTCAGCTACTGAGCACAGATAAATCGTTTTGGGTTTTTATTTCCTTCCCTCTCTGCGTTTTCTATCAGTGCTTGGATAGTATATTCTGCTTTTACTGTTTTTTTTCTGATTAGAAATTTGGTTTATACTTGGGTTTTTACTTAATTGCACTGTATAATGTTTGTACTGTTTATTTTAAGCTGATTGTTGGCTTATGGAGATTTCTAACCCTTCAAATGTGTTTTATTGACTTGCATCTGTAATTAAGGCCATTTTACTTCAGTTCCTCTCATTACCTTGTGTTTCCAGAACCTCAAGTTAATTGCACCTGTTTTTTTTTTTTTTTTTTTTATTAAAAGCTTCATTTGGAAGTTTTGACAGGAAAACTTGCTGCTATTGTAGTTTTTTTCTTTCGGGTTATGATTATTTGAGATGTCTGAATATTTTTTTCATTTAAATCACAATACTGGTGCCATTTTGTAAAACATTTCTGACAAGATTTTTTTCTTAAGTTTATGCTTTATTTTTGTCAGATACTGTTTTATGCTGTTATTTTAATTTGAAGCTGACACTAGCCTTTTTTTACAAAAATTAGGGAACTTTTGTGCACGTATTGTGCTTTGAACTGTGTTACTGAAACTATGTCAATTTATTAATTGCTGTATTCAGAATAGTCTCCTTGCAGAAATAAACTTCAGCTTGCTGTTTAGACGGACAATGGCAAGTTTGTTCATTTTTTACTGGCTGGCTGTGCAGCCATTGTTTGATATTACTCTGGCTAATTTTTGTTCCCTGACTTGATGGACCATACACCCCACTCACCCACCATCTACCCCTTGTGCACCTAAAAAACATAAAATTAAACAAGAAATATGCCTCTGCTTATGGTTTGAGATTCCACAGTAGCCTTGGACAGGCTATTGGACCACTCACCTTCTTTTGCCTTTAGGTCCCCTGGCATGGTGGCAGCACTGCAGCTGTGCATGACACGAGGGTCAGGCTTGTTGTCTGGGGCTGTACCAGTTCCTAGTTCAGGTATGAGAGAACCAAACTCTTTGAGAACAGGGCAAGTCAGGGGTACAGAAACTGTTGCCATTGCTGACATGTCTCCCCCCAGGGATTCTCCCACTAGCGTAGTGCATGCAAAAAGAAGACAGAAGATCCACTATGTTACAGGACAATGATCTCAGAATTTTCACCTGAGCTGGTGACTGTGGCTCGATCCGTTATTCAGGCTATTGATTACTGTGTGATAGCCTGGGTTATGAGTAACGTTGGTGATCCCTCCCCCATTCACCCACCAAAGGATCTTTATGTTGAAGGTGATCTGGAATCTGAGGTTTTGGAAGTGCCAGAGTCTGACCACTCAGTTTCCTGTGAAGATGATCCAGTTCAGAAAGTTATATAGATGTTTTCTTTTTCCCAACCACTGTCTAGATTTAGGCATACTGTATATTAATTTGGGAGCAATTCATCTGCTGACCCCAAGATCAGCAAGGTGTATGATCTTTTGGAGGATGAACCCCTGGATGTGGCAAACTTCTCTCCATTGATCCCAGAGTTGGAGAATGTTTTTAAGAAAGCTTGCAATTCTTCTCTGCTGAATGAACTTCTGTCTAAAAAGTGTTTAAAACATTCAGGGTGTGCTCAGCCATGCTTGGCCTGCAAGCCCACTTCTCTGCAGACCCTGTTTTGGTGTTTCCAGAACATTTGCCAATAAAAAGAGTATGTCTTCATCAAGTCCAGTCCCTGAAGATAAACTAGACAAGTGGCTAGAATCTTAGGGAAAGAAGTTGGCAGAGTTTAGCACAGTAACTTTTAAAGTGTTTAACTATCAGTGTTTTATGTGGAAGTTTGTGTTGAGGTATATGTACAGTTTAGTCAAGTTTGCTGCATCGTTATCTGCTGAGCAGAAAGACTTTGTGAAAGAGATTCTTTCCAATGTTTGCCAAGTGTCTAAACATGCTTTAAAGAGTGCCTTGGAGGGTGTTGATACTGTTTCTAGAAATGCAGCAATGTTGGTGGTGATAAGGAGGTATGCTTGATTGCACAGTCAAAATATTTCTGATGAGTTAAACAATTAGATTATGAATGTTCCATTTGATTCTGATTGTGTGTTTGGTACAGCAACTAATTAGATCCTAAAACAGTGGGATGACAGGGATACACTGATGCAAGGGGTGTTTGAAACATTCCATATCCCCAAGTTTCCCCTTAATAAGCATGATCATTTTAGGAGCCAAACAAAAGAATTCTCAGCTGACCGAAAACCAAGGCTCTAAAACGAAATGGCAGGAGAAGAACTCCACGAAACCTAACAAGAGGGGTTCCTTTCCCAAAAAGATGGATAATAGCAAGTTTGTTCATTTTTTACTGGCTGGCTGTGCAGCCAATGTTTGATATTACTCTGGCTAATTTTTGTTCCCTGACTTGATGGACCATACACCCCACTCACCCACCATCTACCCCTTGTGCACCTAAAAAACATAAAATTAAATCAAGAAATATGCCTCTGCTTATGGCTTGAGATTCCACAGTAGCCTTGGACAGGCTATTGGACCACTCACCTTCTTTTGCATTTAGGTCCCCTGGTATGGTGGCAGCACCGCAGCTGTGCATGACACGAGGGTCAGACACGTTGTCTGGGGCCGTACCAGTTCCTAGTTCAGGTATGAGAGAACCAAACTCTTTGAGAACAGGGCAAGTCAAGGGTACAGAAACTGTTGCCATTGCTGACATGTCTCCCCCCAGGGATTCTCCCACTAGAGTACTGCATGCAAAAAGAAGACAGAACATCCAGTATGTTACAGGACAACGATCTCAGAATTCCCTTTTCCAACCAATGACAATGCCGAGGCTCGGTACTCTTCATTCCCAGGTTCCCCTACAGGTGCCCCATCTCAAAAGTTAACTCTCAACAAGGTGACCTGGCTTGGAGTGCTTATTTTGTGGTCAGAGGTTACTGGTGGAAGTGGAAAGAACATATACCTCTGTTCAGGGGGGAGATTTATTCATGTTGATCACTGCTACAGTAGCCTTAGCTATATGGGTTATATTCTGCCAAGGATATAACAGCTGGCTAGTTTCCAAGGCTTCAGGAAAGTTCTACTTCCCAAACTGTCAGGCAGCTCAAACTGAGCTTACTAAAAGAAACATTTGGATGCCAAGACCTTCAGAGCTTTACTGCTGCCAAAGAGTATGCCCCTATAAAGTTTTTGAGGATTGATCAGCTTGTTGGCATTCTTTTGCTGGACAGTCCCCTTTGGGGAAAAAACTTCCATTTTCTAAATATTGTCTCTGATGATATCGATTTTCATTAATTTCTCAACAGTTCAGTTTGGATCTAACTTTCAGATCCGACTTAACTGTTATTTTAGCTCGTGGCCACTAAAAAGCTCTTGAGCTCCTCCCTTACCCACAGTGCACCAACCCCTAACATACCTCAGATCTCGTTTGTCGCTTTCTCATTTAGACGTGGTTAGTTTGAGCTCTTGAGCATTTCAGTATAGAGATAACTTTATTTGTTCATTTTTATTCCCTATAAGATATTAGATTTTTTCCATCTCTAAATCCTCCCTTTTTACAGTTTTTAGTGCAATCTTTTTACCATAGTTGATAATTTATTTTTTCCCTTTTCACACTTACACTTTTTTTTAGTGTGGTTCTAATTATCATTGCAGCTAATTTATCATTTATTTCTATTCTTACTAGTAAAAAAAAACAAAAAAACACTTCCTTCTACTCTTTTTGTTTTAGTATTTTCAAAATGTCTGAAAAAGATCCTTCTGGCTTTAAAAAGTGCTAGAAATGTGACACAAGTTGCCTCTTTCTAACGCACGTGTGCTTTATGCGTATACTGTTTGGGCCCAGACCATCTTCAGGTGGATTGTTCAGTCTTTAAGGCCTTCAACCCACTAGCTCTTGCGGATAGGAAAACTAAATTAATCTTGAAAGGATTGCTACCTTCATTTTTTTCAGAGGCTATTTCTGGGGTTTAACCCCCCCCAAAACCCAAGTTAAAGGAGTTTCCAAATAAATCTTCAAGGCCTTCGGGATGATCAACTCCCCTGTTGAATCCTGCCACTGAACCTCCACAGAAAAAGCATAAGTCAGATTCAAAAACTGGTCCTGCTCAGCCTGTGTTGGAGTTGACAAAGACTTCCTCAGATCCTAGCTCTTTGGGTCAGAGACTTTTGCCCAGGAACAGCTATTCCCCCTCCATAAACCCAATGCCCTCTAGAGTACCTTCCCTTTATCTCAAATTCTGCCATCACTCTAGGTCCTCATCAGTAGCTTCTTATCATTCTTCCAGGAGTCTAAGTGAGGATGATGTGGACAGAATGATGATGACATTTCTCTTGGAGCAGATACAGATGGGAGTTCTCTGGGCTGCTACCCTTTTGGGTCAGGACGTCCTTGTTTGTACTACTCCAGTCTCAACTCCTTCTGTGATCTGACCTATTGTTTCAGACCCCTTGGATCTGGGCCTCCTTTGACCATCGAGATCAGATCCAAAGATGTTAGTAACTTCAGCTTTGAGGCTGCCTCTGAGTGCATGGTTTCAGAACCGGACGACTCTCTGAGCTGAAATGTCCCTGTTAGATCTGAGGCATTAGAGTCAACTCCAGAGTTTTTGTAGCTGTCTCTTCCCCTTGGAGCCTTGGCATTGGACAGCTTGGCTCTGACCTCCATCTCTGGTGGACTGCCTTCAGGACAGGGTGAACTGATGGAGCAAAAGCATGGCTTCTCAGCTCCGTTGGCTTCATTCTCCCCAAAGCATTCTGCCTTTGAGGTGGTGGTGGAGAGAGTGTTCTCTGCTTTGGCAGGACAGATGGTTCCTACCCCCTTGGATCTTCCCTCTGGATATTGTATGTCTCTGCGCCTTGAGTCCCAGCATTCTACGCCACAGGGACAGCCAGCCCAAAGTGTTCAGGTTACCCAGCAGGGTATTACAATCTCTTCCAACACTTTCCTGGAGCACCCCACTGAAGAAGTCCCTAGGAAGAGGAAGTGCAAGAGGGGGAACTTGGACTCCCCTCAGAGTCCGTCACCAAAGATACCGATTTTGATGAATGGGAAGGGTCCCCAAGATCATCACATGAAGATGTCCCATTTGGAGACATCCTTGAGATTCTTAAGTAGAGGGGTGATAACCCTTCTCCAGAGGAATCGGTATTCCTGTAGGCTTTTGGGTGTTGCCTTTCTACCTGCTGGGTAACTCTGCCCACCAATGAGTTCATTGACTTGTTCTGTAGGAGGGTATGGGAGGAGCCAGACACAACTGAGCCAATACCCAAAAGACCAGATCAGATTCTGGCATCACCTGTAGGAAGGGACTTTTGGAACAAGGGTGTGCCCATAGATGCTATGGTCATGGTGGCAGCCACCAAGAAGGAACTTGCTGAGCAGAGTTCCTCTGTCCGTCCCCCTAACAGGGAGTCTAGGGCTTTGGACAGATTTGAGAAGCATGTCTATGCTTCAGCAACCTTTGCCCTTAGGTTGCTGATCTGCCTGGCATACTTTACAAGACTACAAAGAGACTTGTTAAAGGAACTGTCAAAATCCCCTTCTGGGACCATTGCTGAGACTCGGACTTCTGTGGCCTCACAGTTGGCAACCTTTCAATCCATAGGTTCATAGGTAGGCACTAGGCTATTGGCCCTAGGGCCTATACAAGCCTAGTCAAAATGTACCCTGGCTTTCGCCACCCAAGAAAATTATTTTCCTGTGCCCCTGTCAAGCAGAACCACAGAAGTGATCCCCGGGGTGAATTTCCTATTACTCATCCAATCATCAGGATTTTTCTTGAAGAGTGCTAATGAGGAGCTCTGTTTGACATAGATAGGTAGTCTGTTCCAGAGTATGGGAAATCTCTGCGACAGGAATCTATCCCTCCAGCATGTTCTGTTTATTGTGGTGACAAGGTTTAGGTCCCTAGACCGTGTAGCTTGGAGAGATTGGGATTTCTTTAAGTGGAGCATGTCCAGCAGCTTTGGGTTTGACAATGCTTTGTATGTTAGGCAGAGATCGCCTCTGAGTAGGCGATATGCGACGGAGTAAAGCTGGAGTTTTTTGAGACGGTCTGCGTAAAGCATCTGTTTGAGGCCAGTAATCCTGTTTGTGAGGTATTTTTGCGGCCTTTCCAGTTGTTGTAGATGTCTTGTGAGGTACATACCAAAAGGGGCGTTGTACTTTATAATGGGTCTAATGAGTGATGAGTAGAGGGGAACAATGACCTCTTTTTCTGGATGAGAAACCTTTTGTTATGAGGTGTGCCATGTAGAAGGATTTCGTGACCACTTTGGCGATGTGATTATCAAAGGAGAGACTACTGTCCACCTCTGTCCCCAAGGTCTCTTATCACACTTTCGGTGTTAAGTAGACTACCGCCTATGTGGTAATTCATGGGTACAGAATTTTTACCAAAGGGGATGACAATGCACTTTTTGGCATTGAGCTTGAGACCATATCTTTGACACCAGGCATTTGTCTCAGTGAGGCCTTTTTGTAGGATGTCCACATTGTTAGGAGTTTCAATTATGGCTCCTAGTTTGCAGTCATCTGCAAATTTAGTTAGCCAAAGACCTTCTGTGTTAGCCTGTACTTCAGAGAAGTAGATACCAAACAGGAGAGGACCCAGGACTGAACCCTGTGGTACTCCACTTGTCACTGGTCTGAAGTCTGATTTGGAGTCTGCTACTTTCACAGTGTGGGTTCTTTCAGTAAGCCAGTTGGCAACCCATCTTGTGACATAGGGATTTATACCTAGTTTAGTGAGTTTATCTATAATTCCAGAGTGGGGGATGGTGTCGAACGCCTTGGCGAGATCTAGATAGGCTGTGTGAACCACCTTACCCTCATCTATGGCTTTGGTGACTACTTCAAAGAAGTCTGTCAGGTTTAGGAGACATGATCTGCCTTTTACAAACTCAAACTGTGTGGGGTCCAGGGTTTGGATATCTCCAATGTCTTTGTTTATGAGTTCCATGATGATACGTTCCATGGCCTTGCAGACTAGGCTCGTCAGGCTAATGGGGCGGTAGTTCCCAGGGTCTGTTGAGGCCCCCCCCCCCTTTTTGGAGTGGGATAACCGTCACGGTGTGCCATTCAATGGGCACAAAGCCTGAGGTGAGGCTATGATTGAACATGGTACTTGGGTGGGGTGCCAGTTCATTCTGTAGTTCATGTAGAAGGCAGCCTGGGTTGTTGTCAGGTCCCATGGATGCTGTGTTCTTGGCTTTGGAGAGTGAAGTTTTTACCTGTGCAGCCGTGATTACAGGAACTTTGCATTCTTCCGGTATAAAGATGGGCCCTTTAGGGGGTGAGAGGGGGGTAAAGTTAGCACTGAACCTATCTGCCAGAATGTTGGCAATATCAGTTGGTTCTGTATATTTAGTGTCATTGTGCTGTAACTCAGAGCAGATCTGAGTGTTGCCATTGAGATTTTTGACCATTCTAATTAGTCCATGAGGCTCATCTCTCATCCAGCTAAAGGTACCTCAAGGGTAGCGGGTTCAGGCATTTCCATCAGGTGGCATGCCTGGATGTGCTTGTATGATTTTATGGAGCCTTTCAAGTCCTTGTTCATCAGTGCACCTCTTGACGACAATTCATTGTTTGGCCGTCAGGGAAAGGACATACTCTCCAGGTGTGAACAGGATGGAAAGACCCTTTCTGCAGTGGGAGTACATTTTTTTGACCCCTCAAAGAACCTTCTCTAGGAATTAATGAGGTGGTCAAAAGAAGTGGTTCAGAAAGTCCCAGGGTCCTTTCCAAGATCCACATGGAAATAGTTCCCCAGGGGCAGAGGGGGAACTCGCATAGAAGGCGCTGCCAACATGGCAGAGGAGGGCCGCAGAACCAAGAGTATAGAGATTCCTTCTCTGACGGACCCTACCAGCAATCCTGAAAGGAGGCCCAATTGTCCTTCTCTGGAGGCAATCTGGGGTCATTATCCCTGTACCAGATAGCCTAGCTAGACATCACAAAAGATACGTGGGTGCAGGAGATTACTTCCAGAAGTTATATAATCCCCTTTTCCCTTCCACCTCCATCTGTATGCAAATTTCCTGATGTTTCACCCAGTCGGAAAGCAGCACTAGAAATACAATAGCTGATTTTTTTCTAGTGCCAAAGGAAACAGGGGACTGGTGACCAATTTTGAATCTCAACATCTTGAACAAATCATTTTGACATACAAATTTCAGATGGTCGTGGTTCAGTCCATTTTGTCCTTCTTGTGCATGGATGACTGGATGTGCTCGATAGTATGCATCCTGAAGTTCTATCACATAGAAATGAACAGACAGTCCAGAAACTATCTACACTTCCAGCTGGGAAGCCAGTCATTACCAATTCAGAGCACTACCTTTTGGCCTCAGCACAGCCCCCAGGGTATCCACCAAATGCATGGCAGTGATAACGGCTCACTTCAGACTGCAGGGATTCTGACTGTTTCCATACCTGGATGACATGGTCATTACCATCATGACCAGGCATCTACAAATAACAGCATGAGATCAGGTACTCCATACTTGCTCTTATCTTGGGATAAACATAAATTACAACAAATCTCAGTTAGAACAGTCTCAAACATTGGAATTCACAGGAGCAGTTTTCAGCACAGTATCCATGACATCTTCTGTTCCTCTGTCAAGAGTACAATCAGATTCCAGAGGAGAAAAAGTATTCACAGTACCATAATGTCAGCCTGATTGATTCTACAAGCCTTGGAATCAATGTCGCTGGCTATAGTCCTAGTTCCTCTAGCAAGATTTTTCATGAGAATCCTTCAATGGTTATTAGCAACCGAATGGTCTATTGTTTACCAACACATGTCAGCCCAAATAAGAATCACTCAGGCATGCAAGAGATACTTTTGATTGTGGATTCGATCAGATCAGGTTCTACAAGGTTGTCCATTCATTCTCCCTCAACCCAAGGCCATAGTGACCACAGTTGCATCCCAGATTGGGTGGGGGGGACACTTCCTGGGGAAACCAGCCCAAGGCACTTGGTCCCCCAAAGAGGCCAATGCCCATATCAGTGTCCTGGAAATGAGAGCACTGTGCTTAGCCTTGCAGGCCTTCCAAGACTCTCTTCCTTTCGGGACAGCTGCAATTCAGACAGACAATATGTCAGTAGTTTGAAACATCAACAGACAAGAAGGAACCAGGTCTTCCTATTGTGTCAAGAAGCCCTCAGTGTGGTAAGAGGCGATCTTATCCAACCATTTTCTGGTAGCAGCTCACATTCCTGGGAAGTCCAACATGATAGACAAATTGAGCAGGTTTCTTCTACTACCTCACGAGTGGCCTCTCAATATGAACGTGGCAAAAATGATTTTTTGCCAATGGAGACTGGCCTCGCTGTGATCTGTTCGCATCTCCTCTGAACAACAAGTGCAGCAGCTTCTTTGCCGTAGTCCCTGAGAGGCGCTCTACTAAATGATTGGCCACCCTGGTCTCCTCTGTACGTATCCTCCAACTCCTTTGATCCCCAGATTTCTGCAGAAAGCTGTCTGGGTGAAGAGCAAAGTCATCCTCTTTGCACCTTACTGACCTCGACAGATTTGTTTTCCCTTTCTTTGGCCACATCTAATTTACCCACCTTGGATTCTGGATCTGATTCCAGACCTCCTGTCTCATCTGCTAGGAATGATTCACCCAGATATTTCAAACCTAAAGCTGACAGCATGGTTTCTCCACTTCCTTTAATAGTCAGACAACCCATACATTTGTCCTCTGTCCATCATATACTTTTATCTTCCCATAAAGCTTCACCAAGAAAACTTTACAGAAGTAAATGAAAGAGGTTTGTTTTTTGGACACTTCAGAAACATATTGACCCCTTTTCACACCCTGTACAAAGTGTCCTTGAGTTTTTGGCAACAGTTTTCAAAGAAGGAGCTAGCTCCTCGACCATTACAGTTCACTTAGCAGCCATCTCTAATTTTCACATTGGATTTGACATCTCTACCTTGGCCTTATCTAAATTTTGTAAGGCCTTCTTGAGAGGTACCCTTCTTTTGTGACCTCCTTATAAAGATCCAACTCCTCCATGGGACTTAAATTTGGTACTGCAGGCCTTGATTCATTTCCCCTTTGAACCAGCAGGAAAATGTGATCTTAAATTTCTGATCTGGAAGACTATATTTGTGGTGGTTATCACCTGTAGTAGAAGGAGTTCAGAACTTCAAGCACTGTTTTCTAAACCTCTCTACTTGATTTTTCATAGGGATAAAGCAATATTGCAAACCAGTCCTTCATTCTTTTTTTAGGTGGTGTCAGAATCTAGCATCATCCACTCCATTAGTCTGCTAGTTTCCTTTCGTAAATTTGCAAACAAAGGTGAATATATGTACACTTGCTGGATATTCACAGTTACGTTTTTACTTACATAGAACAAAAGAAATTAGAAAGACGGATCAATTATTTGTCTCCTTTGCAGATTCTAAATTGGTAAATCAGTTGCAAATGTATCTTTAGACAGATGGCTGACGGATTGTGTAAAATTTTTCTACAGTAAGTTAGGTCTGTCCTTGCCAAAGCCTTTAAGAGCCTATTCAGCTAGGTCCATGGCTACTTCTTCATTGTTTCTATCGAGGGCTTCCATGGACAACATATGTGCAGCTGCAACTTGAGCTAATCCTCATACCTTTATTCCTCTTTACAGACTGGATCTGGTCTCAAGGAGAAGAGCAGCCTTTGACTCAACTGTGCTCAGGAATATCCTTCCTTAGAGCCTGCCCACAATTTTAGTTAGCTGGAGACTCTATCCCAACTGTTGAGGAATGAATGAAAATTGCAATATCAGATAAAGAAGTTATGTACTCACCATAACATTACATCTGTGTTTTATATTTTCATTGTTCCTCAACTCCTTTCCCACCAATACCCAACGTTTTTCACAATTGATTTCTGGAAGAACAAGAACTTATAAGGACACCATTGTTCCTTATGTTGAGCTCCAAATAATGGCTTCTTCTGTCAGGAGTATTATAATAATATTTCTTACATTATGTCAAACAGCAAACAAGATCTGAGGTATGTTAGGGGTTGGTGCATTATGGGTAAGGGAGGAACTTGAGTGCTTTTTAGGGTGCCTGAGCTAAACTGACTGTAGAGTCAGATCCAAAGATTGGATCTGAACCCAACTATTGAAGAAGAATGAAAATGGACAACACAAATGGAACATTATGGTGAGTGCATAACTTTATTATGTGAAATTGTTGGATCTCGCCGTTTGTTCTTACGCACAGGTTCGGAGCCGACCCTCGGCTCCGAGTCAGCCACATCGCAAGCTCTGCATCTAAGAGAAACTCGAGGCCCAGTTCCCATCCCATGATCCCCTGCTGCTATCCCTCAGATCTAGTTTGCCGCTGCAATAGGTCGCGTCGACGGAGAGCTCGCGCCAGTAAAACTTTACTTATTCTCGTTTAAAAATAGCTTTTTTATTAATAAGTTAGTTTTAAGAGTTGTGTGTGTGTGTTATTTAGGTATATCCTCTTTAATATTAGTATTTATAGTTACAGGAGCGGCTGCTCCTAGGCAATAGGCTGTTTTTTTCTGTCAGGGCTCTGGCAGAATTTTTTCTATACTAATACTGCTTTTTTGTAATAATAATTTTATACACACACATATATATATATATATATATATATATATATATTTACTCTTAGTGTGTTTTTTGCAGTTATATTTACACCTATAGTTTAGTGTGGTTTGCTGTGTGTTTTTTCTACATTAGTGTTATTATATTTAAAGTTAGCTTGTAGTTATGTCTGAAAAAGCTAAATCAGGATTCAAGCACTGTCAATGTGGACAGAAGATGTCCATTACGGATAATCATACCTCCTGCGTCTACTGTCTTGGCCCTCTCCACCTTCAGGAGGACTGTTCCATCTGTCACTCCTTTAGTGGGAGGGTCATGATGGAGAGACACAGGAAGCTTATTGAGAGGGGCCTTCTAAAGCCAGATTTTCAAGAGGCCTTAGAGAAGGCCAACCAGGCATCAAAGGCTTCGAAGGTATCGGAGCCCAAGTCTTTGGCTCTGAGCACCTCAATCAAGATTCGGTCGCCGGCTCCACAGACCTTGGAACCGAGCATCGAACGGTTGTCTCAAATCGAGGCCCAGGTCTTGGAGCCGGTGTCAGAGGTGCCACCGTCTTCAATCCTTCACTCGGTGACCTCTTCGGTCCCTTCGACCCGTTCTTCCAGGGCGATGTCGGACACCGATGTGGATCGAGTGGTACAAAAGCTTATGGAGAACACGGCTCTGTCCAAACTCATTGCAATTTCGTCCCAGCTGGTTTCGAAACTTGAAGCCCTCCCTGTCCCATCCATAGATCCTCCTTCGAGACCCATCAAGTCTTAGGAGCTGGGAGTCGAGGATCTGATATTTGTTGATCCCCCAGTGCCGAAGCCTTCCTTAGTGCTGTCGGCACCACTGACCTCAACACCCTCGGAGCCCGTCGAGGGGTCTCGGAGCTGACCGTCTCTCCTCAGTTCCGGGGTGGAGAGTCGAACTGAGCTTTTGGTGCCGACTGTCCCCCTCGGGGTCTCGGCGCAGATTAGCTTGGCTCCGTCCTCTGGATCGGAGCCTGTGGTTCCGGTACCGGGGAAGCTACCTTGTTCTTCAGATCCGGTGGAGTCCTCGGCCCGGGGCTCCGGTGCCTTCAACGCCATGAGGAAGATCTTGTCTGGTCAGACACTCACCTCATCAGAATCCACTTCTCCTTCCCTGAATGGACCGTGTTCTGCTTCTGTACCCTTGATCCCCACCAAGTGTAGGGAACCAATGCCTCAGCCAGCCCCAGAGGGTGAACCCTGTTCCTCGGAATCTTCACCAGATGTCCACTCTGATGAAATTCCGAGGAAGAGATTGTGCAAGAGGAGGCACATTGATTCCCCACAGGAATCATTGACATCGGACACCGACCTGGATGAGTCAGAGGGGTCCCCACGGTCCTCCCCCGAGGATGTCTCATTCGCTGACATCTTAGAAATTTTAAAACAGAGGGGTGGCTGGCAGACACTTGCCCCCACTGAGGACAAGTCGGTGTTGCTGAAGGCATTTGGGGCTCAACCTTCCACTTCCTGGGTGACTCCGCCCTTCGACGAGCTAATGGATCTAATAGCTTGAAGGGCGTGGGAGGCCCCTGATACCATAGAACCAGTCCGTCGGAGACCAAATAAATATATTACTGCCCCCCAAAATAAAGCTTACCTTACCAAGGGAGTCCCTGTTGATGCTATGGTGGTGGTGGCAGCCACCAAAAAGGAAATGTCTGAAGCATCTTCCTCTGTTCATCCTCCTAACAAGGATTCTAGGACTATGGGCAGGTATGGGAAGCGTGTGTTTAGCTCAGCGACTTTTACCATGCGATCGCTGAACTACCTTACCCATTTTATGCGCCTTCAGAGAGATCTCATTAAGGAGTTGAGAGATACTCTCCAGGGTACCACAGATGCTGCTGTCTCAGACAAGGTGACAGCACAGCTTAACACCCTTACTTCAATAGTTAACTCGTCCATGAGGCTCATATCTTATGCGGCCGAAGGTTCGAGTAGGGCGGCAGCCTCAGCGATTGCTTTGCGGAGACGATCCTGGATGTGCCTGTGCTCCTTTGCGGAAGCCTTTAAGTCTTCCTTTACTAATGCCCCCTTTGATGGTGCCTCCTTGTTTGGGCCCAAAGTGAAGGAGACACTCACTAGGTGCGAGCAAGAGGGAAAGACCCTGTCTGCCGTAGGGGTCCGTTTTTCCGCCCCCTCTAGACTGTACCCCAAAGGGCAATGAGGTGGAAAAATGTGGTTCTGGAAGATTCAGGGATCTTTACAGTCTGCACCTAGCGATGGAGGCAGAGGAGTGGGAAGGAATGGAAGACGCCGCCCAGGCGGCAAAGGGGGTCCGCAAAACCAGGGCGACAGGGATACCATCCCTGGGAAGCCCTTCCAGCACTCTTGAGTGGAGGCCCGGCTGTCCTGCTCTGGAGGCAGTCAGGGGTTGCTTGGCTTTATACCCGGAGGCCTGGCTAAATCTCACATCAGATTCCTGGGTAAAAAGCATAATAACCAGAGGATATGATATTCCCTTTCTAAACAAACCACCCCCCCCAAAAAAGATTCCCAGATGTTCCACCCGCTCTGCGGGATCAAGCAGCCATAGAAGTACAAAGGCTGTTAGAAAAAAAGAGTCATCCAGCCAGTCCCGGCGGACCAAATAGGATCCGGAACTTACTCAAGGTTCTTTTTAGTTCCAAAGAAAATGGGACTGGATGGACCTCAGCAGACTCAACACCTTCGTGAAGAAGGAAAAATTCCAGATGGTCACGCTACAATCGATTCTTCCGTTTCTTCAAACGAATGATTGGATGTGCTGTATAGATCTCAAGGATCCGTACTACCACATAAAAATGGCCAGGCCATCCAGAGATCACCTGCGCTTCCGGCTGGGAGCCAGTCATTTTCAGTTTCGAGCTCTGCCCTTTGGCCTCACCTCAGCCCCCAGGGTGTTCGCCAAGTGCATGGCAGTAGTGGCGTCTCACTTGAGACGACGGGGATTCCGAGTGTTTCCGTATCTGGATGACTGGCTCCTTACCGCCACCACCAAGCATCACCTAGTGCAAGCCAGGGACTATACAGTCAACTTCTGTTCCATCTTAGGAATAACAGTGAACTTCGAAAAATATTCCTCGTCACCCTCACAGCATATCTTATTCATAGGGGTGGAGTTAGATACTTCTGTAGCATGGATAAGACTTCCTCAGGCAAGAGTGTCAGCCCTGAGGGATCAGGTCTCTATTCTTCTTCAAAACAAAAAAGTCCCCGCGGTACAAGTCTTGAAAGTATTGGGCATGATGGCAGCTACCCTTATTTCAGTTCCCCTAGGGAGAATGCACATGAGGATCCTCCAGTGGCTCCTCTTTCCTCAGTGGTCGTTCCAACAGTTACCTTTGTCACACAGAATCTTAATCACGGAAACTTGCAAGCGGGACCTCCGTTGGTGGATAAACAGTCAGGAACTGACGATGGGGCACTCCCTACCCCCATAGCCACTATAACCATGGACGCTTCCCTGATAGGGTGGGGGGGACTTTTTCAGGGGAGAACAGTCCAAGGAGAGTGGTCGAAAATAGAGTACAACCTGCACATCAGTGTCCTGGAGCTGAGAGCAGTGTTCTTGGCGTTGCAACACTTTCACGACTCCTTACCTCTGGGAACAGTGGCAATTCAGACGGACAATATGTCAGTAGTCTGGTACATAAACAAACAGGGAGGAACCAGGTCTTACCCCTTATGCAGAGAGGCCCTGAGAATCTGGCAATGGGCTGTGTCCACCGGACACTTTCTAATAGCAATGCACATCCCGGGAACATCCAACGTCATAGCGGACAGGTTGAGCAGAGCCATCCTGTTACCTCACGAGTGGTCCCTCAAGAATCAAGTTGCGGAGGACATCTTCCGCAGATGGGGCCAGCCTTGCTGCGATCTCTTTGCTTTCCCCTGGAACGCCAAATGCAGAAGCTACTTCGCCCTACTTCCCCCTCCGGGGGGTGCCTCCAGGGACGCACTGGTACACGATTGGCCCCCGGTTCTCCTCTATGCGTTTCCTCCTATTCCATTAATTCCCAAATTTCTACAGAAAGCCAAAGGTCTGAGAAGGACGATCATCTTGATAGCACCATTTTGGCCTCAACAGATCTGGTTTCTCTTTCTTCAAGCTCACCAGATGGAGGAACCTTGGACTCTGGACCCAGTGCCAGACCTGCTGACCCACTTGTCAGGAGTTCCTCACCCATCTCTTCAGTCCCTCAAACTGACAGCTTGACTGCTCCACTTCCCAACCTAGCCAGGTCGGACCTTTTATCCCCGGCAGTGCAGCACATTTTAGTTTCTTCCCACAAAGCTTCCACAAGAAAGCTGTATAGGAGCAAGTGGAAACATTTTGCATGTTGGGCCTCCAGACAGGGTATAGATCCTTTAGTGTCCCCTGTTCACAAAATTTTAGAATTTCTCTCCACACTCTTTCATCAAGGGTCCTCAGTGTCCACGATAAGAGTTCAACTAGCTGCCATATCAAATTTTCATGTGGGTGAAGGAGGAGCTACAGTTATGTCCCACAGACTTTGTAGAGCATTTATGAAGGGTACATTCCATCTCAGGCCACCCATACGAAACCCGATATTTCCCTGGAATTTGAATCTAATGCTGTCTCAACTTATGTTGGAACCTTTCGAGCCAGCTTCGACGTCTCCACTTAAGTATCTATCGTAGAAAACCCTGTTTCTGGTTGCAATCACTTCAGCTCACAGAATCTTGGAACTACAGGCATTGTCGATTAGACCCCCGTATATAGTCTTTCACCCAGACAGAGTCACCTTGCGTACTAATCCATCCTTTCTGCCGAAAGTATGTTCAGTATTTCATATTAATCAATCCATTGAACTTCCCACTTTTTTCAAGAACCATTCTAATAAATTGGAATACATGTTACACAAATTGGACGTCCACAGACAGTTGAGATTTTATCTGGACAGAACCAAGGAATGTAGGAGATCAGATCAAATTTTTGTTTCCTTTGCGGAAAATAAGAAAGAACTGGCTGTGACAAAATGCACGTTATCTAAGTGGCTGTCAGACTGTATAAATTTTGTCTATTCATCCTCCAAGCAGTCTCTTCCATTCAAACCTAAAGCTCATTCTACTAGGGCTGTTTCCACTTCTCTGGCCCACGCCGATCGTTTACCGTTGGATACCATATGTGCGGTGGCTACTTGGGCCAAACCTCATACGTTTATTACTCACTACAAAGTGGACAGGACCTCCAGGGACAGGGCTTCCTTTGGTTCTACGGTTCTCAGGAATGTTCTTCCGTGAGCCACCCAGGGTTATGGTGCTAGAGATGCTACCTGTGCGTAAGAACAAATGGCGAGATCGAACAATTTCACATAAAGAAGTTATGTTTTTACCATAAAGTTCCATGTGAATTGTTCATCTCGCCTTTGTTCTTACAATCCCTCTCTCCATCCCCCTCCACGTTCTGGAAGAACGGTTATGACTGGTGTCTGGTTACTTTCTTGGGGTTACCTGGCACTATCTGCTTCCTTTAGGTGTACTCATTATGGTATGCCTGTCGGTATATAATTTGAGTATTTCTATCTCGTGTGGATGAGAGAGTTGGCAAAGGGGTTAGTTATATTACTGAAGTTTGGTTTCTTAGCAAACTAAATCTGAGGGATAGCAGCAGGGGATCATGGAATGGGAACTGGGCCTCGAGCTTCTCTTAGATGCAGAGCTTGCGATGTGGCCGACTCGGAGCCGAGGGTCGGCTCCGAACCCGTGCGTAAGAACAAAGGCGAGATGAACAATTCACATGGAACGTTATGGTAAGAACATAACTTCTTTTTATGTTAAAGTCAAAGTAAACGTTATTGTCATTTAGAACTACACACTTGTAACCTAAATGAAGTTTCATGGATCAGCTCAATTCTTAAGATTACAAAGGAAAGTGAAACAACACATACAAGTAGAGGAATAAACATAACTAACAAATATAATACTACTCCCAGTACACGGCAAGAAGAGCAGAGGCATTTACCAACACTCGTATACAAAAAGAATACCCTCCCCTGAGTTAAATTAACTACCCTATTTAAAGTAATACAAAACACACTGCAGATTGAAATGCCAAGTTATTTGTCTAATATTGCACTTGAGTGAGTTAAATAATACTGACTATGGATTTAATAAATAAATATTGATTGCACTTACTTGGAATGTATGTAAGCATATATTGCACAAATAAATAAAAATCGACTTAATGTGTCCAGACCCCTGAGGCTAGTGCCCGAGTTCATTAGTCTAATCACTGTAAGGCAGAAACTGTTACTGAATCTTGTAGTCCTGCAGCGGTTGCTGCGATAGCTGCTGCCTGATGCCAGATGTTTAAACAGTCCAGACGCAGGTTGTGTGTTGTACTGTATTATTTTGGTGGCTTTTTGGATGCTCCTTTCAGAAGAGAGATGTATGGATGGAAGACTGGAACCTGTTACCTTCTCTGCAACCCTCGCCACTCCTTGTAGCTCCTTCCTTTCTGTAACTATGCAGCTTCCAAACCAAACTGTTTAGTCGCAGGTGAGGATGCTCTCTATTGCACCTCTCACCATTATTCCTGAGCACAGGGTGGTTTGTTCTCCTTTTCCTAAAGATGATGATAATCTCTTTTGTCTTGCTTACGTTCAGGTCAGGGTTGTTCCCCTTGCACCAACTGAGCAGAGATGCCACCTCTTCTCTCTGTATGCCCTTTTATCCTCCTTTGTGATGAGCCCTACGACTGTGGTGTCATCAGCAAACTTGATGATATGGTTGGACTTGTGCTTAACATTGCAGTCGTGGGTCAGGATAGTGAATAACAGTGGGCTGAAAACACATCCCTGTGGAACTCCGGTGTTAATCTTGATGCACTTTGATGTGTTCTTACCTGAACACACCCTCTGTGGTCCCTCAGTCAGGAAGTCCAGGATCCAGTCACAGAGATGTTTACTGATTCCTAAATGTGACAGTTTTTCTATCAGCTGCATTGGTACCACCGTATTAAATGCAGAGCTGAAGTCTATGAAAAGCATCCTCACATAGTTGTTTTTGCCTTCTAAATGCTCATGGGAGATGTGTAGTGCTACTAATATGGCATCAGCCGTGGATTGGTTAGCTTTGTATGCAAACTGCAGGGGGTCAAAATTAGGAGGTAGGGATGATGAAAGATGCTTTTTGATCAGTCTCTCAAAACATAGGTTCATAGGTAGATACTTGGCTATCTGCCCTAGGGCATTTATAAGCCTAGCCAGAGTGTATTTGGCTTCCGCCTCCCTATTAGATTAGCCTACTGTGCCTCTGTAAAGTAGGTCACAGAAGGTACCCTTTTAAGATTAGTTTACTGTGCCTCTGTCTAGCAGGGACACAGAAGAGATCCCAGGGGTGAATTTGCGATTTCCCATCCACGCGTCCAGATTTAATAGTGGATGTCAGAGCGATCTGTAGTCATTTGGGCTGGAGGGAGTGGTTCTCTTAGATACTGGAAAGATGTTAGTTTCCTTGTAGCATGAGGGTAGTTTTGCCATGGCAAGAAAGGTGTGGAATATTTCCTTGAGCACTGTGCGTAGTTGATCAGTACAGCCTTTTAACATCTTGCCCAGTATGTTGTCTGGGCCAGCAGCCTTCCTGGGGTTCACTCTCCTTAGCTCTCTTCTTACCTCCTTTCTTACCTCCTCTGTGCTAATTCTGAGTACTGCATCCTTTTCATCATTGGGTAGCTTTAGTGCCAACTTGTTGTTTCTTTCCTCAAATCTACCAAAGAAGATGTTGAAACTATCCAGGAATTCGATGCTGTCCTCACATTGCTGACCTGATTTTGTAGTCCGTGCTGTCCTGTATGCCTTGCCATAGTCTCCTTGCATCCTTCATGTCTTAAAAGTGGCTCTGTACCTTTTTGCCATATTCCCTCTTAGCCTCGTTTATACCCCTCCTCAGATTACCTCTTGCTACACTTAGGGCTGCTTTGTCTTTAGCCCTTTAAGATGTATTTCTCTCCTTCAGAAGCTGAAATACCTTAGGGGTGAGCCGTGGCTTCTCGTTAGCTATAATAGTGATACTCTTGGTATTTGTTACTCCACCAACACAATTTGAAATGTATGCCATCACTACCTCAGTATATTCATCAATTTTCAGATGCTGATTCACTGTGGCGGCCTCCTTGAATATATCCCAGTTTTTTCTTTTAAAGTAGTCTTGGAGGGCCTCCATAGCCCCCTCAGGCCATACGCTGATTTGTTTCTTTGTGGGTTTTCTCTAACCAGTGCAGGTTTGTAAGCTGGCGATAGCAAAATGGTGTAATGGTCAGTTTCCCATATGTGGAAGTTGCACTGCCTTATAAGCTTTCTTTAAGTTTTTGTACACCATGTCCAGGATATTATCATCCCTTGTAGGAATGTCCACATACTGATGGTAGTGTGGAAGTACTTCTTTCAGATCTGCTTTATTAAAGTCACCTGCTTCCACATGTACAAAGTCAGGATATTTGCTCTGCAGCTCTCCCAGGTGATTGCATAGTTTATTTAGAGCCTCAGTGGTATTAGCACTAGGTGGGATGTATACTGCTGTTACACTGACTCCATTCAGCTCCCTGGTCAAGTAAAATGGTCTACATTTATTGGACAGGAACTCTTAAGTTCTCTTATGTTTTATCACTTTCTATTTTAGGATAGCTATTTTAAAGCACAGCTTGTGTGTTTTAGTGGACTGTCACAAGACTATATCATACTTTTAAATGGCGTGCCCTTTTTTCCTGTCGGTGTAAAAATTGTGTAAAGTAAATGAAAACCATTTTTTCTGTGGCCAAATCATTTTTATTTTACTTTTGTGAGGCTGGCAAAGTGTTTTAATATACTTTTTGCTTTGCTTTTCTGTCAAAAAGTGTTTTTCAAAGAATTGTAATTTTTACCAGCATTTGTGCTTGCCTTCTCTGGGGAAGAGATACTATTTTCTGCTGGCCGTGGAAGAAACTACCCATCCCACAGCCACTCCTTCCAGCCACAAAAAGAACATGTTAAGCAAATATCCTTTTACCACCACAGCAGGCTAACAATTTGCCTCAGCCACAGGTGGGTGACTGCTGTGGCTATTTGTTGTTCCTCAGACCTCTCATCTTTTACCCGAATTCCTTTGATGTACCACCTACAGCCATTATGGACCAGGGTTTAACCACATCCTCTGCAGCTGTTGGAGAGGGAACAGGGAAGGCTTACTTGTTGTGTCAGAATTCTGTGCTCATCACTGGGTAAGCTGCTGTTGCCATGAGTAACATGGATGGCCCAATTTTTCCTGTCAAAAAGAAACAGAAATGTAAATGTGTCTACTTCTCAAATTTCCTTAGACAGGAAAGAGGGATAACTCTTGTTGAAAAGTCAAGAGTCTGAATCTTAAGGATGAGAGAGCCATACAGGGTTTTCTCCTCAGATTTCTGATTCAGACTCCATTTCTGATTCTCCCTTTGGGGGCTTCTCTTTCTCTGAGACTATTGATAGAATGTGCTAGCATTTTCATTGGAGAACACTTAGGTTTCTCAGTTCCTCAAAGAATACCATGAGTTGTTGCAGAAGGAATTTCCAGAACCTACACCCATTCCTCCTTTCTGTTTGGTTTATAGGATATGTGTGTATCACTGCCTGCAACTTTCCTGATAGTCAGCCAGCTGCCCATAAAAAGGCAGAAAGGATGTATAAAGTTCCTCAGTCTTTTTTAAGTTTTTATACACTTTTCCCAAACTTGACCCAGCAGCAGTAGCTTTAGTTGATCTCACCACTGCTGAACAGTTAATTACAATTCTGCTCTTTCTGATAAGGATGGGGAAAATTATTGATAACGGTGGGGAAAAAGAGAATATACTTCTGCAGCTTCATTTTTCAGAATTTGGAGACGTCAGGCTCGTATGTTAAAGTTTGTTTTGACTAATTGTAAAAGTATGAGGAATGGTTTAACTGCTGTTTCTTTTTATGAAGATAAAAATCTGCTTTAAATAATTTAGTTTCTTCTGTTGCACTGATCACTACTCATTGTTTACTCTTCCAGAGCTATGGCCACTGTTGCTGTTTTGAGGATTTTTGCATGGCTGCATTGTCAGAACCTCCTAGATGATGTTATATAATTAAGATTTTAAATTATCGTTTGGATAGAAATTTAATGTTTTTGGTCCCTCTGCTGCAGAAGTGATCAAAAAGTCTGGTGAAAGGGTTAAGCCAATCCAGGGAATCTCTCTAAGATTTTTCAACCCTCCTTTTCCAAATTTTGTAAGGGATTCTGTAACTTTTCATCCCATTTTGGCAAAAAAGCAGAGTAAACAGTCTCAACAAAAACAGATAAACCGACGTTTAAGAAGAAGTGGCAAGGGGGTTACAAAAAGAAACCTCAAACCTTCCCAAACCACCCAGAAAGTCTGAATCTCCATTTTGTTTCTCTCTGGCAACAGATCGTTTCAGACAAATGGGTTCTGAAGATGATAATTCATCAAGGTTACATATGGCAGTTGGAGGAAATTCCTCCTTTCCAGGGAGTCATTCCTCATCCTACAGATCAAACTCTTTTGCTTCCACCAGTTCTTCATCACATGCTGTCCCAAGGAGTGTTAGAAGCAGTACATCCTTCCCAGGTGAGGATTTTTTAATCATCTTTACTGAATTATCACTTATAACATAGACAATCATACATTTATATAAATAAAAACAGACCATACTGATCTATCTTCAGTTACAAATGTGTCACATATAATCTTCTGTACAGTCATTGTCATTCCAGCATTACATAGCTAACTCAGTTCTTGCCTTCCCTAAAACCTCATTCCTCCTCCAAAACATTATTCTGCATGTATTGTTTTTACAATTCCCATTTTTCTATGTAACTTGCTCCTACCCTTTTCTAAATATCCCACTTCCATTTATTTCATCTTTGTTACTATATTCACTAATTCAAATACAGTCAGTTTAGACTTTTATTTCCATTTTTAATAATTGCTTTTTTTGGCAGCCAACAGAATTAAGCTCAGCAAAGCCTTACTATGTCTAAGCAGTTCAGATCCTGTATCCCAGCTCAAAAAATAATTTCCTTAGTTACACCAACTTGCTCACTCAGTAGACGCGGTGGTGCAGCAGTAGCGTTGTCGCCTCACAGCAAGAGGTTCTCCTATTTGATTCTCGACTGGAGCTCCTTCTGTGTGGAGTCTGCATGTCCTCCCCACGGTCCAGTGGCGTTCGAAAGACATGCGTAAATGGGCGTGCCTTCGTTGAAGGTTGGGCGTCGAGCTGGCACCTCAGCACCGTAAAAATCTACTGGTAATCATTAGCAGACCAGAGTTCCATTGTGGTGACCCCTAACGGGGAAAAGCCGAAAGAAGAACCAACATGCTCATTAGTCCGTAGGAATTTTTTTTTAAAGCCTGCCAAGTCATTATGTTCCCCAAAAATATGTTCGGAATTATCCCTTTCTTCCCTATCACACCACAAACATTTGTAGCTTATGTGAGGAAAAATACTTTGTAGTCTGCTTGAGGTATAAAAATACTTATGCAAACACATCAAAACAAAAATCCGAAATCTATGTGATTTTTGCGGAGCTCTTTAGATCTTACTTCATCAATGAATCCTTTGATGGATCTTCCTTGTTTGGCCCCAAGGTAAAGGACACACTCTCCAGATATGAGCAAGAGAGAAAGACCCAGTCTGACATGGGTGTACGATTTTCAACCCCTCAAAAATGTTCAAGTAATCAAGAAGGATGTAGAAAAATCATCATCATCTTCTTTCGGCTGTTCCCATTAGGGGTCGCCACAGCAGATCATCTGTTTCCATTTCTTCCTGTCATCTGCATCTTGCTCTGTCACACCAACCACCTGCATGTCCTCTCTCACCACATCCATAAACCTTATCTTAGGTCTTCCTCTTTTCCTGTTACCTGGTAGCTTCATCCTTAACATCTTTTTCCCAATATACTCAGCATCCCTCCTCAGCACATGTCCAATGTGGTTTAGAAAATCCCATTGTCCTTTTCAAGACTCGTGTGGAGATAGTTTCCCCAGAGAGCTTGAATGGAAGATGCTGTCCTCACAATGTCAAGAATTCCTTCTCGACTAAGCCCCACGAGTAATCCTGAAAGGAGGCCCTACTCTTTCCCCTCTGTTGGCAGTCAGGGGATGTTAATCTGTGCACCAGCAAACCTGGCTATCTATAATGAAAGATCCCTAGGTTCAGAGAATCATATCGAGAGGTTGTACTATACTATTTTCCTTGTCCCGTCCCCCACCATTGTAAAAAAGATCCCAGATATTCCACCCAGTCAGAGGGAAGCAACAACTCTAGAAATAAAAAAGCTGCTAGAAAAAGAGTCATCCAAGCGGTCCCCCCAGATCAGAGAGGATCTGAAACTTACTCATGATTCTTCTTGATGCCAAAAAAAGACATGGGACTTGAGACCAATTCTGGGTCTCAGCAAATTAAATCAGTTCGTATAATATCCAAATAACAGAGCATATATGCTCCACCTTTTGGATGTGCATAGATAACTTTGCTTTTATCTCCGCAGAACCAAAGACTTCATGAAATCTGGCAAGTTATTTGTTTTACTCTTAACAGATTGGACACACAAGTATCCAAAGTTACATTGGCCAAATGGTTAACTGAATGCATCTCCTTTGTTTATGGTAAAAAAGGTTTATCCTTGAGCAAGCCTCCTACATCTCATTTCACAAGGTCTATGCCAGTTTCTTCAGTCTTTTGATCAAGGTCTTCCTTAGATGACATTTGTGCAGCTGCAACTTGGAATAATACTTACACCATTATTTCTCATGACAACTTGGATTTGATTTCCAGGAACAGAGCAGCCTTTGGTTCTGCAGTACTCCGAAATATCCTTCCATCAAGGCCATCCAAGGTTCAAGCAGCTGGGGACTCAAAATCAGAAAAAAAGTTATGTATTCACCATAATGTTCCATTTGTGCTGTCCATTTTCATTCTTCCTCAACTTCCCACCCACCTGCCCTCTTCCTTTGCTTGTGGAAAACTCTAAGGGTTGTACAGGAACCTCTATTTTGTGTTTGAGCTCTGGCTTCCTTTTTTCCTTTCTTCCTTTGTTAATTTCTGTAATGGGTTGTCCCTTTATATCTAGGGGCGGCAAACTCTATCTGAGGTGTGGTAGGTTGGCAGGGCATTATGGGTAAAGGGAGGTGCTCGAGATTCCTTGGATCTGATAATCTTGTAGAAGAGGCTAAGTTGGATCCAAGTCTCTGATCCAAACCCATCAGTTGATGAAGAATGAAAATAGACAACACAGATGGAACATTACGGTGAGTGCATAACTTTTTTTTTTTTTTTTTTTTTTTTTTGTTTTTAAGTTTCTTTCAACATATCCTTAGTTGCCATAACAAAATCTTTTTTAAACCATACTCCTAAGTACTTCATTTTATCATGTCCCCATAAATGTGGGTATTGTTGAACCAATTTTTGTGTGAATACATAGTGTACAGGTATAACCTTTGATGTGTTGTTGTCCGATCTTGTCTTCATTCTTACCAGGATGGGTTCGGATCTGATCCTTGGATCTGACTCTGCCTTATACACAAGCTCGAGTTCTTCCACTGGCTCACAGCTAAATCCTATCCCAGCATGCCCCAGGAATGTCCCTCAGATCTCATTTGCTGCTAAACAAGATCTGGTGATGTCCTTCATGGATGCATCTGCAGTCATAACAAATGGGTTGTCCTGTCGTCAGGCAGCCCTTCGGTCGGCCGGATTCCAAAGTCTGGGTCCGGCTTCGGCTGATGTCGCACTCCACCCGACGTCATCTCTGCTGGTCTTCGGGTATAAAGGCATCAGCCGACGCCATTTTCCTCAGTCTTTCTTGCCGTGGCGCCGAAGCAGAAGCTGTTCGCAAGTGCCGGTCGGTCAGATCCAGAGATTACTACTACCGAATACTACTCAAGACTTCTAAAAGCTAAGTACCCGTTGGGGACTCTTTCTTGCCTCAGCCGATGTCAGAAAAAGTCAATAACTGTTTAACTTGTGGGAAACAAATACCTCATAAAGATTTCCACTCTTACTGTTTGCCTTGCTTAGGCCCAGACCACGACGTAGCAGCCTGTTCGCCTGTGCTTCCTTCAACCGAAACGCTTAGGCGCCGGTCGGAGTTTGCTGAACAGTTTTGGCTCAGATTTTGCGTACATTATGCCGTCGGATCCTCCGACTTCCCAAATTGTTAAAAAACGCAAAGAAAAAGACCGATACTCGCGGTCCGTGGTTTCGGCCGAAACCACGGTTAAGCAAGCCGCGAGTGTCTCGGTTTCGGCCGAAACCGAGAAAACTGGTCAATCTTCAGCCGAATCCATGACTACTTCTGAGGCTCCTGCTACCTTACCTGAATCAGCCTCAGAAATTTTACCTACAACTGTGGTTCCTACTGATCTATCAGACACCATCCCTTTGGATATCTCTACCCCAGCACGTGGTGCTGCTAGGCCTCCTGCAGCCATGTCTATTAAGGCCTTTGCCAGGGCTAAAGCAGCCAAATCAGCTAAATCAGTGCCTGTTAAACCACCCTCACTCAGGCCCACTTCTAGTTCACAAATGCTGACTCTGGCAGAAGATTTAATATCCTTAATTAGGGGATCCCAATCTCACCCAGACAGGGCCTCTCAGCCCCCAGAAAAGAGACCTAGAGCAGAGCCCCGAGCCTGTGTCCTCTGATGATTCTGCGGATGACTCAGACATTACAGACCAGCCAGAGGCTCCTTTTTCCAATTATGAAGATTCAGATGCTGAAGAATCCATTCCAGCTGCCTCTCCACCAGAGGAATTCTCCTTTGGGGAAACCTTACATGCCATGAGAGAACAATTCCAATGGCAGGGACAAGATTTCTCAGATTCAAGAAAGAGGCTTAGGACTTTTCTGCACTTACCACAACATAGGCCCTTAGCTATACCTCCTGTCCTATCTGTTGTGGACGATGCATTTAATGATGTCTGCACTGCACCTGATTCTTTACCCCCAGCCCCTGCCAAACCAGATAGATTTTACAGGGTGCCAGACACTCATCACCACCTATACAAGGCCCCACTGGCAGACCCGAAACTATATCCCAGGGGCCTAAGGCAGTAGCCTCGACCACAGCAAAAAACCCTATTCCCTCTGAAAGGGAATCCAGGTCCTTAGAGAGATAGGGGAAAAAAGTCTACACCTCTGCTACTCTCTCAGCTAGAGCTTTAAACTGTCAGTTTCACATGATCCAATACCAAGAGTTTATGCTTGATCAGTTAATTAAAAAGCTGTCCTCTGATGAATCTTTAGATAAGAAATATGTATTAGAAATGGTGAATAACATCCAACAGGTTAGTAACCATTCTTTAAAATGTGGCTATGATGCACTGGAGGCTTCATTTAGATCAGCCATGACTGGCACAGTAATAAGAAGGCATGCATGGTTGAAAGAACAGGTCTTGCCGGATCATGTTAAAGCTAAGTTATTGGATGCTCCTATGGATAAGGCCAGTCTATTTGGAGAACCTGCCCAGCAGGTAATGAAGAAAATGGAAGAGAAGGCAAAATCTGTACAAACAGTTAAAGATTTCCTACAGGTTCAGCCCCCAAGGTTTAGCAGGAACTGGCCTGCCAAAAATTGGTCCTTTCCTGACTCCACAAGATCACAAAGGGGCAGGAACAGACGCTCTAGGGGCAGAAATCAATCCAGAGGAGGTGCCTACAGAGGACGACAGTGGCAAGGCAATAACCGAGGCACAGACACAACCACTGCCACTGCAACAGGACAATCACAGTGACTTGACTCTGACTCCGCCTACCAGGGAGCAAATAGCAGCACCATTAGGCGGAAAGTTAGCCTTATTCTCGAAAAATTGGCACTATATTACAAAAGACAAGTGGATTTTGCAAACCATAGACCAAGGCTACCGGTTCCACTTCCACACTTTACCAGTAAAAAGAGGAATGCCAAACCTGCCCCCAAATCAAAAATAGAAGCCCTGCACCAGATAGCGGAATTAATAAAGATGAGAGCTGTGGAAAGGGTACCAATAACAGAACAGGGCAAAGGATTCTACTCCAGACTCTTCCTAGTACCAAGAAAAGAGAAAACTGGAGACCTATTCTCGACCTGTCCATCTTAAACACATACATCATTGTCCCAAAATTCAAAATGCTGACCCTACAGCAACTTCTTCCCATGCTGGGCAAGGAGTGTTGGCTGGTAACTCTAGATCTCAAGGAGGCATACCTGCACGTCCCCATTCGACCAAATTGCAGAAGATACCTCAGATTTCTTGCAGGATCAGAGCATTATCAATTCTCAGCATTGCCCTTTGGCTTATCTACTGCGCCCAGAGTATTCACAAAATGCCTGGCATCAGTAATCGCTCACTGCAGAGTACAGGGAATCCAAATTTATCCATACCTGGACGACTGCTTCTTACAAGCGGACAACAAAAGCAAGCTGACAACAGATTTACAAAGGGTCATTTACTTGCTACAAGGCCTGGGATACACAGTCAATTTACAAAAGTCAAGGCTGATACCATCCCAGACAAGAACCTTCTTGGGCGCGGAATTGGACACAGTAAAACAGATGGCATTCCTAACTGCAGAAAAACAAAAAGAGCTCCCTCTTTACTTCTTGGCATTAACAAAGCAGAACAAACTAACAGCAAGAAAAGTTCTGCAGGCCTTGGGCTTCATGGCATCATGCATAATCTTGGTCCCACATGCCAGACTGCATATGAGAAAGTTACAGTGGTACCTAAAGAATTTATGGTCTCAACACAGGCACAGCTTAGAAACAGAAATACCACTAATCCCATGCTTAAAACAGGAGTTCCTATGGTGGGCTCGGGCATGCCAGTCAAACCCAGGCTTACCCTTCCACAACTTTCCAGCAAACCAAACCATCACAACGGATGCCTCAGACCTAGGATGGGGGGCACACATGCTGGACAAATGCGTACAAGGACTGTGGACTCAGGACCAGCTGCACCTGCACATAAACCAAAAAGAGATGCTGGCAGTAAAACTGGCAATCCTAAAATTCAGACCATTCCTCAAAGGAGGCCATTTGATGATAAGGACAGACAACACCACAGTCATGTGGTACATCAACAAACAGGGAGGCACTCATTCTTACCCCCTATGCAGAATGACTTTGGACCTTTGGAATCTGGCTCTCAGCTACAACATCCAGTTACAGGCAATATTTGTACCGGGAAAAGAGAACACCCTAGCAGACATTTTAAGCAGAACCACCTCGGATGCTCACGAATGGATGCTACACCCGGACATCTTCAAGGCCATCACAAAGAAATGGGGAATGCCACAAATAGATCTATTCACTTCCCCACAAAATCACCAGCTCAAAAAATTCTGCACAAGGACATTCCACCCACTTGCATGGAAGATGGACTCTCTATCCTTCAGCTGGAAAGGCCTGACAGCATATGCATTTCCACCTCTTCCCTTGATGCACAAGGTACTACTGAAAATCAAAGAGGAACGTCCAAGGATAATTCTGATAGCTCCGAACTGGCCAAGACAACACTGGTACCCATTGCTGAGGAGCATGTCTCAGGAGAAAATGTGGTCAGTACCCCTGATGCCTCTGATGTTAACTCAGAACAACTACAGCATCATACATTCAAACCTAAAAACCTTGCAACTGACTGCCTGGAACATCACATAGCAGTAACTAACCCAGACCTCTCGCAAAGGGTTAAAGATATTATCCTTGAAGCCCGCAGACCTTCAACAAGAAGGAACTATGCAGGAAAATGGAAAAGGTTCGTCATTTGGAGTACTGAAAGAGGAAAAGATGTGTCGAACATAGATATTGCTAACATTCTGGAGTACTTGGCAGAGCTTCTACATACAGGCCTGTCCTATTCCTCCATCAAGATACATGCATCAGCTATTTCAGCAGAATACAGCTTTGGTCCTCCTGTCTTTTCACATCCTCTACTCAGGCAGTTCCTCAGAGGGATCAAGAATGTAAAACCTCCTAGGAAACCACCATTATCAGCATGGGACTTGAATTTTGTACTAGAAAAGTTGACACTCCCTCCGTTTGAACCAGCAGCAACAGCAGATCTACAACACCTGTCATGGAGAACTGCTTTCCTACTGGCAATTACTTCAGCAAGGAGGGTTTCGGAACTACAGGCCTTAATGGCAGTGCAACCCTTCCTAATCTTCCATCAAGATAGGGTGTCCATGAGAACTAATCCTACATTTATGCCGAAGGTGGTATCCAGAGTGTCTTTAAACCAGGCAATCCACCTACCTACCTTCTTTCCCAATCCACAAAACAGAGGTGAAAGAATAAATGCATACCTTGGATGTACATAGACAGTTACGCTACTACCTGGACAGAACCAAAGGTAACAGAAAAACTGACCAGCTATTTGTAGCCTATGCAACAGGAAGGGAAGGAAAAGCAATCTCCAAACAGACAATCTCCAAATGGATAGGAAATTGCATAAGATTCTGTTACTCCTACCATGGAAAACCAATTCCACAGAACATAAGACCTCATTCTACAAGGGCTACAGCCACTACCACAGCTTTCTTAAGAGGAGTGGCAACCAAGGACATTATTGAGGCGGCTACTTGGACCTCCGTGCATACATTTGCCAAGCATTATAATTTACCTCTATATTCTAGATCCCGGGCAGGGTTTGCCACTGCTGTACTGCAAGGGATCCTGACTACAGCATAATTATTATTCCTCCGCCCCTAGTTTGGCTATGGTATTCTACCCATTTGTTATGACTGCAGATGCATCCATGAAGGACATAGTACAGTTTTGTACCTACCATAAATGTAGATGTCCGAACTGGATAGCATCTGCAGTCAGGATTACCCTCCCTCCTTCCCCTCTGCGGTACTCCTAGGGTATTTACCCTCCTAATAGCTAGCTGGGGGGGGAGTCTCTTATGGTGTATTTGTTTGTATATATGTACATACATGTTTATTTTTTGTGTTTGCCTTCTACTATTTTGGAAACATTGGCATTTACCCAAAATTTAGCTTTCCAAGAGGGCAATTGGCATCTGGGGCAAGAAACACTGAGGAAAATGGCGTAGGCTGATGCCTTTATACCCGAAGACCAGCAGAGATGGTGTCGGGTGGAGTGCGACATCAGCCGAAGCCGGACCCAGACTTTGGAATCCGGCCGACTGAAGGGCTGCCTGACGACAGGACAACCCATTTGTTATGACTGCAGATGCTATCCAGTTCGGACATCTACATTTATGGTAGGTACAAAACTGTACTTTTGCTCTGCTAGCTTTGGCTAAGTATAACCTTTATTTAGCTTTCACTGTGAAAACTTTGCTGTTTTTTTTATTGTAGTTTAAATAGTTGTAGTTTGTTGTGCTAATTATTATATCCCACCTCCTTTGTGTATTTTATTCTGCTGATTGACCGTCGTCTTTTGTTTGGCCTTATTTCTCCCTTTCCCGGCTTTCCGTAACCTCTTACAGCCTGTTTAAGTTAGAAGGCTCCTTTTTTTTCTTGTATTTCTTTACTTAAATTCTGTTATTTCTGCTAAACAGTGCGTTTAAATTAGAGAACTGTCACCCCTAGGGCTTTCCCCCTTCCCTTAAAAACTTCTCTTGTTGTTATCTAAAAAAAAAAAAAAAGTTTTATATAGATATAAACATTGTTCTTTTTTTCTTGCATAATGTCTTCTAAGGATTCTAAACCATTAGGTTTTAACTAATGTGAGGAGTGTGGTCAAAAAATGTAGATAACAGACAGACACACAATCTGTGTTTACTGTTTGGGAGCTGTCCATCTCCAGGTGTCTTGCTATGTCATTCTTTTAACTATAGAACTCTCCTGGAGAGGAAAATCAAACTTATTCTGAGAGGACTGTTGAAGGCTCTTTTCTCAGAGGCTATTCAAGAAAGTTTGGGTTCTTCTAAATCTCAAAAATCCCCTTCCTCAAAATATGACAAAGGGACAGAAAAAAGATCTTCTTCAAGCCCCCCCATCGGAGCCACCTAAAAAAAAATTGGCAAACTTTTCATCAAGTGATCTGAAGCACACTGGATCCGAAAAATCATTGAAACTGACACCATCAGTTTCGGCGCCAAAGGAAGTTGAAAGTCGGAGCCGGTCCCCAGTTTTGGAGCTGTTCTGTCCAACCCTTAGGTCTCCTATCCTGCAGCCTTCAAAATCTCCTGCCCCCTCTCCTCGGTCTTCCAGGAGCCTGTCTGACAATGATGTGCATAGAGTGGTACAAAGGCTATTAAGGACTCCGGCGCCAACCAAATTATTATCAGATCCAACCCAGAGGAATTCAGATCCGACTGCATCCTCCCCTTCTGCTCCGATCCGATCTTGACTTTGGAGTTGGAATGTCCGGAGCTGATACTGGTGGAAACTTCGGAACTGAGATCTGTTCTGGCATCTTCTGCCCCAACCATTGCTCTGACATACTCGGCTCCATCGGAACTCGAGAAGTCTAGGCGCTGATGCTCTCCAGTTGGGTCTGGGGAGACAAGTCGGATCAGACAGTTGTCTGATTCTATCTTGCCTCTCTGGGCATCAGCTCGGGTGAGCTCGGCTCCTACCTCTGCCTCAGAGCCGTTGTCCTTGGTTCCAGGGGCTGTTTTAGACTCTTTGGATCCAGGGATCTCCTCGGATCAGGGATGGGGGGCTTTTAAGGTGATGAGGAAAGTGCTGTCTCCGCAGGCAGTTCCGCTGTCTTCTCTGGACGTTCTTCCCCCAAAGGAACCGGTGTCCGCCTCTATGCCATTGCATCCACAGGGACATGGAGATCCCAGGCCTCAGGATGCCCCCCACTCTTCCAAAACTTCTCCAGACTTACCCCTCTGAAGAAGTCCCTCAAAAGAAGTTATGTAAGAGGAAACATTTAGACCCCTCAGAGGAGTCTGTCACGTCTGATATGGACCTTGATGAGGCTGAAGGTCCCCATGGTCTCCTTCTGAAGATGTCTCCTTCACAGACATCTTAGAAATTCTGAAACATAGAGGTGGCTGGAAGTCCAACAACTTTTTGAGGAGGAGTCTGTATACCTGTAGGCCTTTGGATCGTGCTCTTCCTCCACTTGGGTGTCTCCACCTTTCGACAAGCTTATGGATCTAATCTCTCAAAAGGTGTGGGAGTCTCCAGATTCAGTGGAACCTGTTCCTAGGAGGCCAAATAAGTTTTACATCCCCAGCTGACAAAACTTTCTTGACCAAGGGAGCCTCAGTAGATGCTATGGTAGTGGCGGCAGCCACCGAGAAGGAACTCTCCTGGACATGTTTGTCTGTTCATCCACCGAACAAAGAGTCTCGCACGATGGACAGATATGTAAAGCACATTTTTTCTTCAGGGACATTTGCTCTCAGATTGCTGAATTACCGTACTCATTTTACAAGTTTACAGAGAGACATCTTGAAAGAGCTAGGAGATACTCTCTAAGGTTCAGTGGCTCAAGAGATTTCAGATAAAATTTTCTTTGAGCTCTCTACCTTAAATTCAGTAGTCATCTCCTCCGTGAGACTGAGACTGATCTCTTATGCAGCAGATGGAGCAAGTAGAGCAGCAGGTTCAGGAATTTCCTAAAGGAGAGACATTCCTGAATGTGCTTGTGTGACTTTACGGAACTTTTTAAATCTTCCTTTGTGAATGCCTCGTTCAATGGCTCGTCTCTCTTCGAGCCCAAAGTCAAGGACACATTAACCAGGTGTGAACAGGAAGGAAAGACTCTGTCTGCCTAGGACTCCATTTTTCCCTACCTACCAGACCATATCACAAAGGTCAGAAAGGTGGAAAAATGTGGTTCTGAAAATCTCAGAGAGCTTTCCAGTAGCCAGGTTTCCTAATCTTTCATCATCAGTTAAACATATACTGATATCTTCTCATAAAGCATCAACAAGACATATATAGAAGCAAATGGAAGAGATTCTCTTTATGGGCTTCTCAGAATGATATTGATCCCTTTACTGCACCAGTCACTTCCATTTTAGACTTTCTAGCAAGGTTATTCGACGAGGGTGCAGCTGCAGCTACCATAAGAGTTCAACTAGCAGCTACTTCTTGTTTCCATATCACTGAATCCAGTCTCAACATAATGTCTCATAGACTGTGTAAAGCGTTTGTAAAAGTTAGTCTATTACTTCGACTTCCTATCAGAGACCTCCCTGCACCATGAGACTTAAATTTTGTCCTATCCCGTTTAATTTTTCCCCCTTTTGAGCCATCATCATCTTGCAAACTCAAGGATTTGACATGGAAAACTATTCTATTGATACCTATAACCTCTGCCAGAAGGGTGTCAGAGCTGCAAGCCTTGTCAATAAAGCCCCCCTACTTGCTTTTCCACAAGGATAGGGTATCTTTAAGAACAAACCCTTCTTTTTTGCCAAAATTTGTTCAGAATCTAATTTGAACCAATCTGTAGAGCTTCCAGTATTTTATCCAAATTATAAGAATAAGGTGGAATACATGTTGTATCAGCTAGATGTGCATAGGCAATTATGCTTCTATATACACAGGACTAAGAACTTCAGAAAATCTGACCAGCGTTTTGTATCTTTCTCAGACTCTAAGAAAAATACCTCAGTTTCTAAAGTGACACTATCAAAATGGCTTTCAGATTGCATAACCTACATCTATAAATCTCAGAACAGAGATCTTCCCCAGAAGGTTAAAGCCCATCCTACAAGAGCCATTGCAACCTCCTCTGCCTTTATAGCTACTAATTGATACTATTTGTGCTGCAGCAACATGGGCAAAACCGCATACCTTTATCACTCATTACAAAGTCGTTTTGGCCTCCAGGAACATGGCCTCTTTTGAATCCACAATTCTGAAGAATATTCTCCCTTGAGCCACCCAAGAAAGATGGTGCTAGGGACTTTGTCCCATCCTGGTAAGAATGAAGGTGAGATCGGACAACAACACACAAAGAAGTTATGTACTCATCATAACGTTCCATGTGTGTTGTCCATCTTCGCCTTCATTCTTACATCCTACCCCTGGGAAAGAAATCACTTGGCCATCCCTGTTAGTTTGCCATTTTCCCCACTGCAGTGCGATCTTGGAGTTGGTATATTTAGTTGGGAGGGTGTGGGGGCACAACCCCCCCACTTTGTTTGTAGTGATGTGTTTTTGTTTTGAGGGCAATCGATTTCTTTCCCAGCGAAAGAAATCGCTGATGTGAACGTTCGGCGTTTTCTGCTTTCGTTGTTTAAGTGTCGATGAAGAGGCGTTCAATGGAATGCCTCTTTGAGGATATAATATAGACCCATTTTTTACTCCTGGAAGACCGAGTTGCTACAATGGGACATCATTGTTCTCTGACCTTCTTGACTGCACTCTGAGATATTATAAAGTCATTCTTTCTTATTATTACTATAACTGCAAACAAGATCTGAGGGACATTTCTGGGGCATGCTGGGATAGGGTTTAGCCACAAGCTAGTGGAAGACCTTGAGCTTGTGTATAAGGTCGAGTCGGATCCAAGGATCGGATCCAAATCCATCCTGGTAAGAATGAAGGCGAAGATGGACAACACACATGGAATGTTATGCTGAGTACATAACTTCTTTTTTGATCTTAATTAATTATGTATCTCAAAAAGACTTGAAACTGTCTCAGAATGTACCACAACACTGAGATGTCCTTTTCTGGTTTGATCAGGTACAAAATAATATCATCTGCAAATAAAGCCAGCTTTTCTTGATTACTATACCAGTTATATTCTTCGGTTACTAAGTCCCTTATTTTCTTTGCCAGTGTTTCTAAATATAGTGCACATAAAAAAGGAGAAAGAGGAAAATCCCTGCTTGGTTCCTCTATTCAGACAGAAGTTATCAGAGAGGACCCATTGTACACTTTATTTTTTGCCTCCGATCTGTCATATATCTTCCTAATTACCCTTATTATTTTGTCAGGAAATGCAAATGTTTCCATTGCCCTACTCATACCCACTAACAATAGAGGTATTTTCTTGCATTCTGCTTCCCTTTGGATCATCATTGTTCTAATAATGTTGTCTAATGTTTGTCTCCTCTTCACAAAACCACACTGATCCATATCTATCAATTTTGGCAACACCTTTGCCATTCTTTTAGGCATTATAAACATAAAGAGTTGATAATCATGGTTTAGAATTGAAATGAGCCTATATGAATCTGGACCTGATGGGTCTTTACTATCTTTAGGTAGTATAACCACCAGCGATTACTTCCACGTCAGTGGTGCACCCCCCCCCTTTTATAATGCTGTTAAACAAAACCTTCCCGATCTTTATTGTTTTTTTCCCTCCTAGTGTTCAAACTTCCACAGGAATACCATCTATTCCTGGAGACTTTCTTGTAGATGGGTCTTACGTCACCATTTTGTATCTCATCTATTCCCATCCTAACTCATGTCATTTGCCTCTAACCTCATTATATTTAATTATTCCCTAAATATTTCCATTTGTGCTTTTTCTTGATTTCCACATTTCTCTGCTTTATACAGATTTTCATAAAATTTCTGAAATATTTCGAAGACCTCTATAGGATCTCTGGTTAATTTCCTTGTTATAGACTCCCTAAGCTTGGCAACAGCCCTGTCTGTCTTTGTGCTCTGGATTATTATGAAAAACAGTTGCTTAACAGCAAACTTTCAAAATTAATACATTATTTCCATGTAGTCCCTTATTTTCTCTTTACCACTCTGCAGTAGCACCTCTTCTTTTGCTGTGTGACATTCCCCTTCTTCTGCAGTACTTTAACATTTGTCAGTACCTCTAAATAATTCTTGTTACTTCTTAGCCATATCTCTTTTTTTATTTCTGCCTTATTTTCAAACTCCACTTTCATTTTAGCTATCTTCTCTTATAACATAATTTCCACTACCCATTCCTTAAATTCCCCTCTTTTTAACAGATAGGTGGGGAAGGGCCAGTGCCTCATTTTTACTTCATTACCCTGCATTTTTATGTGTGTTATTTTTGGAGCCTGATCTGAAATAGGTAACCTTTGAAATGTCGGGACCTGCAGATATGAAGACCAAAGAGCCAAAAGAACAGACTTACATATACAAAGTCTGAGATGCCGTTTCTCAGAGTATTACTTTTTCTCCAAGGTATGGCAATCTCGGAGTTTGTATACCCCCTCACCCACAAAAGGAAGTTTAAAGGAGAAAAATAAATTTTGAGATTCCCGCTTTTCCTGTGTTTTTAGTCTTTTTTTTTCTCTCTTGGCTTATTGGCACTTGGCATTTCGATTGCTTACATTTCAATTAGGAGCCCTGAAGTAGTTATTGGATGTGTATCAAAACTTTCAATTAAATGCACATGTTTTTGTGAAATATAATTACTGTCTAGCCTAGCCCAGTTGTCGTACCTTGGGTGATAATATGTAATACTAAATTCACATCTTCCATGCCAAATATTTTCTTAAATTTCTTCAAAAGTCTACCCTCTTTTGTTATATTTTCCCTTCTAGGCCCCCCATACACATCCTCACTGTTGCAAATCAAATTCCAGTTCCTACCTGTAAGTAATATTCTCTGCTGAAAGCTGATTATCTCTCCTACATTTGTTTAAGCTCCATTGCAGCAGTTTTACGTGGAATATGAATGCATGCCATTGTAATCCTCATTCCTTGCCAGTCGCCTCTTACTACCACAAATCTGCCATTATTATATTTTTTCACTCTTCTGACACTATTGAAGCTCCTCTAGCAATTAATATAAGTAATCCCCTTTTGCTTTGTCCAAGACATTCTGCTGAATAACCATCATGAAATCCTTTCTTTATCAAATTCACATGCTAGGTGCGGAACACTTTTATTCAAGGATGTTCTTTGTGCCAATGAAGGAAAATGCTTGGAGACCAGTTCTGGATTTTTCTTTCTTAAACTTGTTTGTGACAGTGTCCAAATTGAAATGATGTCACTTCACAACCTATTATCTCTTCTTCTTCCAAACTTCTTGGTAATGCTACACATAAAAAATGCTTATCATTACATCCCTATTCATCCAGACTTTAGAAGTTTCTGAAGGATTTGTTTGTCTGGATCATATTATTAGTTCTCTGCCTTACCCTTTGGAATATCTACTGCACTAGGAGTGTTCACAAAATGCCTAGCTCCCATTATAGCTCATTGCAGGCTGCAATGTATCCACATTTTTCCATATTTAGACAGTCTGCTTATCTTTGCAGAGTCTTTTTCAGTGTCAGGAATCTCTTGTTTTGGGTGAGAGATCTCTTACAACTGGGATTCCAAGAGAACATTCAAGAGTCCTTCTTGACTCCTTTGCACAGGACTGTGTTCCTAGGATGTCAGCCAGACACTTCAGTTCAAAGAGCTTTTCTTCCACAGGAAAAGCTAGATCTATATCAACTCAAACTTCCAGTCACTGTGAGGGAATACATCAGGATGTTTTGTCTTATGGCTTTTCATGATTCTCATGATACCCCTGGCAAAACTCCACATGAGAAAGACACAGTGGTATCTGAATTCTTTTTGGACTCAGCACCAGCACTCTCTGCCTTTTCAAATCCCAGTGCTGGGGTTTATCAGAAGAGATATCATTTAGTGGAGACAACAGATATCCATAAATCTTGGTCTCCCTCCCTGTTCCAAAGCAGTCAGTCACCACAGACACCTTGGATTTTGCTTGGGGAGGAGTTTCAGAGGGATAAAAGTGCATGGTGTGTGGGACTCTAAGGACAGATGCAGGTGCATAAATTTCAAAGAGACTCCTGCCATGATCAAGGCATTCAACTCTGTGGATCATCTTTTGTCCCTGGCATCTCTTCAAGTAGTTACAGACAATACCACAGTTATGTGGTACATCAACAAGTGTGGGAAACCAGGCCATACCCCCTTTACAGACTAAGCCATGTTAGCTTGGGATATAGGGTTATGCCACAGTCTCACTAGGGGAATGTGAAGGGACAGATGCAGTGTTTTCTCCTCATGTTTTTGATTCAAATTCTTTTTTTTCTTAAACAAGAAATTATCACTTATGACATGGCAACCATACATTTATATAAATGGAAACAAACCACATCAACATATTTTCAGTTGCAAACGTTACACATCACAAATAATCTTCTGTACAGAACATTACATAACTCATTGAATTCCTGCCATCTCTTAAACCTCATTAAACCTCATTCCTCCTCCAAAACATTTTTTGCATGTATTGTTCCCACGGCTCTATATTGGATGTTCAAACATTCAAAAGTTCGAGTGTCATATGGTCAACACCATATGATTGAATTTTTGAAAGTTTTAACATTTTAACTGAGATCTCCATACAGTGCGGAATGGAATATTTCCCTTTTCTGCACTGTAGTGCAATCTCGAAGTTGGTATATTTAAAGAGCAGGGAGTGTGGGGGTGCAGGGGGGCTTGCCCCCTGCTTAAAACATTCAGTTAGGTTATTTATGTAGTTTATTTATTTATTTTTTTGAATGTTCGATCTTTTAAAAGTTCGATCATATGGTGTCATCATATGTATGACACTCAAACTTTTAAAAGTTTGAGCATCCAGTATAGACCCTTGTTCCCACAATTCCCATTTTTATATGTAATTTGCTCCTATCCTTTTGTAAAGATCCTACTTCAGTTCTTTAATCTCTGTTACTATATTCACTACTTCTGGTACGGTTGGTTTAAACATTGATTTCCATTTTCTTGTAAGTGCCTTTTTGAAAGACAACAGAATTAATCTGAGCAAGACCTTACAATGTCAAGGCGATTCTGATTCGATATCACAGCTGAAAAAATCATTTCAATAGTTACACCAATTTACTCACCTAGTATTTCTGACAGAGTAGTCTGCAGGAATGTTTTTAAAGTCGTCCAAATCATTATACTCCTCAAAAATATGTTCCAAATTACCCCTTTTTTCCCCATCACACCTGCAAAATTTGCAATCTACCTGAGGAAAAATTCTTTGGCATCTGCTTAGGATTTAAAAAATACCTGTGCAAGCACGTTCAAGCAAAAATCCTAAATCTTCCAGGGGTGTCCAACCTTTTGGCTTGCTGGGGCCGCATTGAGTGAACAGAAATGGTCTTGGGGCCGCATATAAATTATATCATATAGTTAACTCTTTTGTTGCTCAGGAAGACCACAGTCGACCTCCTGGCTGTACTGTAGGTGCATTTGAACAATGAATAAATGTAATAAATGCCTAATATTTGCCTTAAAATTCTAATTCTCATTCTAATCTAACAGTTAACTCTAACATCTTAGTTAAAAAAAAAAAAATATATATATATATATATATATATATATATATATATATATATATATATATACACATATATGTTTTTTTTTTTTTTTTTACAAATAAACAGATTTCACTACAGCACTAGCATTTCTCACTGGGAAAACCATTCCAGCAGTCCAACTACGCAAAATGTCAACATCAGCAATCCTACAATACTATAATCCACAAAAATAAGCCAATAAATTTGCAATAAAGTAAAGAATTCACGTTACTGACTTAATAAAACAATTCTGAATAAGCTACAAAAGGGTCTCACCCAAACAAATAACTGGTGCCAGAAATATGGCCTCAAGCTAAATGCCAAAAAATGCATCATCATCTCCTTTGAGGAGAGTGATGTCCCCACAAATTATCACATTAATAACAGTGTTGTAACCACGCAATCAGTCATATGGTACTTGGGCACCCATGTTGATACAAACCTGACTTTTGACCACCACGTTGTCTCCATTGTAAGGAAAGCTTTTTAGATGGCCCACTTCATTAGTAAGTGTATCTCATCCAGGGACAAGGAGGTCATAACATGCCTGTATTCTTCCTTTACAAGAGCCATTATTGAGTGCAGTGCCCCTTTTGGCATGTGCCTCAGCAAAACACCCTGCCAAAACAAAGACTACAACCATTTCTGACAAAAAAGGTCAAAGGACTAAGTTCACTTAGTTATCCAAACAGACTAAAAAGCTTCTTGCTTTCCTCTGTCTCTCACTGGCCCCTATAAATTTCATCATTGGCTTGCTTTCCAGGCTAAGAAAGATCCTGACTTAAGAGACTTCCTCTACATCAGAAATACTGGTTATACTTAAAATGCTCACTACAAAGACCACAGCCTTCACTGCAACATAAACAAGCCACCCTTTTATCGACAGGTTCTTGACACAAAAACCTTCAACTTCTGTAAAAAGCTCCACTCATTATCAAACAATGTAGTTCAGCAACACGATGGCTGGATGGATAGCCATAAACGTAGTCCTTGGGTAAGTAGCATAGCCTTCATCAAACCAAATGGAAAATCCACACACTAACCTTTCCCAGCTAGATGGCTAAGATCTAATATCGGTTACTCAAGTCTAGTTGCCCAAGAAGAGGGGCATGTTTAACTAAGAATTCCATTTACAAAATTATATTCAGTATACATATTAAATCTCTCTCTCTCTTACACACACACACACACACACAATAAAGCCCCTACTTGTAAAATAGGCAACCTCAGTAATCACATGACACCCACTCACTGAATGAAATTGTCTGGAAGTCAAAATATCTGAAAAAAAAAATCTTAATAGAGATGGATTCATCCATGTAATTTCCCACCACCAAAAGGACCATCAATAAATCAACAAACAACTGCTCAGCAAAAAGTAAATCAATAAGAAAACCATAAACTATAATGCTACATACTGGTGTAAACATGTAACTTGTGCCAATCCCCAGGTTTATCCATACCAAAAGATTGTTTCAGAACTTTCTCCTAAAACCTTATTAAATCATTGATATTTGCCTTGCTGTAATTATAACTGTAAAAAAAAAATGTTTTTAAGTTTATTCTGTACCTCAATGATTCTCACTGTTACGAGATATAATCTCTGACATATTGTATGAGTACTACATCCATAATTTGCTGTCTCTCTCTCTCTCTCTCTCTCTCATGTATTGTATTATATTGTTTTATGTTATTTTTGAAGCTTTTCTCCCGGACCCTCCACTGAAAATGGACCTGTGTCCAGTCGGACTTTCCCAGTTAACAAATGTAAAATAAAATAAAATAAAAATAAACTTCCCTCCAGTCTAAAGCCATTTGACATTCAGACATTTTAATTTGTGCAGAAGTTACTCACAGACTGACAGTTTACTGAGCTGTAATGCTGACCTTCACTTTTGAAAAAAACAAATTTCCAGACTTTGTCAATAGCTCAAAGTGTAGAGAGGATTAGTTATTTATTATATATTTATTTATTTTTGGAAAACATCTTTAAAACTGTTAAATTGATTACACACCCAGAAACACAGAAAAGTTATTTTGATTATGTAAACCACAGACTGCTGCAAGAAATCAAAGTCACATTAGCACTCTATGCTTATGTCCAAACAGATGAATCATACCTATCAGTTCCAAAAGAAGTAAAGTAGCTTAATAAGAAGGTTATTTGCAAGGTTACATGGCAGTTTATATTGGAAATAAGCAGAGATATTAAAAAGGCTCTGTTTTTCATAATTATGCCTAAAAGTCTTCCAAGGTAAATGCAACTTCTGAATTAGTATGGAACCATACCTCTCGATCTTAGAGCAAAAAATCTGGACAAAGCGAAAAATGAAAGTGGGACACTGGACAAAGCGAAAAATGAAAGTGGGACACAGCCCCAAAAATAGTTATGCATCACAGACACCATTGAAACAACTGTAGCTGCAAACATTATACATCACTTATAATCTTTCTATTCCATCGTTGTCAAACATTATATGGCTCATTCAGTCATGCCTTCTTTTGCATCAAAGAAAACCATGCTTTGAAATAACAAATGCATTAAAAATAATAAATAAAACACATTGCGTCAACACCCTGCAACTTCCTAGGGAGGGTGGCCTAATGGTTAATGTGTTTGCCTTACAAACACAAGGTGCAGGGTTTGAGTCTCACAAGGGATAATTGGCTAAGCTTAAAATGGCTCGCAAGGGCAGTTAGCTTAGTATTAAACTATGAACCTGTAAGCAACCACAGAGCTTTCACTGAAACTAGGGCTGCTTGTTTCCCAAGAATGACAGCTCTCCCTAATTAAGTCTAATGGTATACAATCTACCAATATCTGGACTACCTGAAATAAATCAAATTATGGCCTGTAAATTGAAAGTACACTTTGTTTAATTAAACTATATTTCTAAGCCCACTTACTATATTTTTTCAGTAACATCCCAATATCCATTTCCAGGTCACTTTACAAGACATTGGCTGTTGTAGACTTGGCATCCTTCAGAACCCCACAGGCCCACGCTAATACATTGTCCATTAAATGTAAATATCTATCCACTGTAAATGGCAAGAAGCTGCGTACCCAAGTATTAGGTTTTGAAACAAAGAAACATATTTTCCACAGTCTGTAAGTCTGTCTTTAATAATCATCTAATGTTGCAGCACTCCCAACACATAAGGACACACATACACACTAAAAACCCCAACATTTAAAAAATGCCATTGTGCCCACTTGATTTGCCAGTATTGATGATCCGCCAAAGCTATGCTTACTGTTGTCTAATCTATCACTGCTTAGAACCCAAAAATGAAAAAACAGTAGTAGGTGCTTTTTTGTATGTCTGAAAAAACAATACAACTTTATATGCTACAGTCCTACATAGTCAGTCCACCACTGACCCATTAACCCTAGGCTGCTGTCTCATTCTTACTCCCTGGAACTGCATTACCTTGGATGGCTACTTTTATTTCTTAAGCAAAAGACACAAATTGGAAGATGAGGCAAAAATTCAGACATTCTTTGAAAATCCATACAGTTAAGAGGTATGAGTTCATGTTCAATACAACACTCTCCCTGTCAGAAAAGCCACAATTTAATGAAAGTGTACTCTTAATGTATGATATATTTGTGAGCTAACTTGTTTGTGTTCAGTAGGTAGACTGATCATTGTTAGCCTCTTTGTGCATGCGCCTCTCTCTGTCATACACACATATACACACACACTCTTCTTCTACTTTCACGCACACAATTCTGCTTTCATACATGCATTCACTCACTCTGTACTTACCTGTTAACACAGGTAATTGCTGTCCCTTTCAAAGGCAACAGCGGCAAATCCATACATGAGTTCCTCTTCAGCGAGAACACACACACACACACACACACACACACACACACACACACACACACACACACACACACACACACACACGCACACACTGATTGTTCAGCACAAAATAATGGTGTAAACACACTGACCCTTTTTTGGCTCAAAAACAAAACTAGAAGTGTGCTTTGGCACATGCGCACACCAACATTAGCGTTACAGGTCACGGGAGTGAAAAACACAAAACAAAAAAAAGTGTTTTGGGGTATGTGTACATCGATGTTGCAGTTAGAGGTTGAGGGCCGCATGGAAGAGCTCTGAGGGCCGCAGGTTGGACACGTCTATGACTTTGTTGCCTATTTGGGAACTATGCATATGTCCTGCCGTTGTTTATTTGTGAATTGCTTATCCAGTCTCTCTTCCCAATCCTTTCTAACCTCCTCTGATTCATTCCTATTTTATATGTTCTACTCATTATCTCTTTTTAACAGTAGCTTCTGTTCTAGATTTCACTAAAAACTCTACTAGTGCTGGTCATTCACTTAGGATTCCCTATTCCTTTCTTTTGGCCTATACTCTGATGTTTGTCCTTCATAGGGAAGACAATCTCTAGCTTGCAGTCCAAATGTTTTCTTGGCTTCTTCCCATTATTTGATCTCAAAAACTTTGGTTCCTTTGACAGTTTTCTCCCGTAAATTCCAGCCTCCATTCATCTATTCTCTGTACCCCTAATTGCAGTCATCTCTATCAACAGAATCTCCTTTCTCTATTGATGTGTTGGCTTAGTTCTTAGAGTACTTTCTGCTACTTTATGAATATAATATTCTGTATGGTTGTTGTTATTCTCCGTAGGGAGCTGCATCCAAAATCCCAGTCTATGCTTGTTTCTTGAGCTTCACCCTTTTCAACATCATCCCCTTCCACTTTGAATTATAGCTTCATGCTTCTGCTATGTATAGGAGCTTTAATTGTGTAGCTGTGAAGTACCCTTTCAAATCAGGTAATCCCAAACCACCTTGTTCTGCTGGAAAGATCAACTTATCCCACTTGACTATTGTTCTCTTCCCCTCCCAGATAAAATCCTTCAACTATTTATTAATTGCTATCCACAACTTCTGTAGTTGATAAAAATATGCCTTACTTGTGTATAACACCAATAGGACTAAAATATTTTCGCTGCTTGTATCTTGCTATTCATATCCATCGTATCCATAAAACAGTGCATCCAACTTTTCAGTTTTTGTATTATTGTTTGTTTAGTCTCTTCCCACATAGCCTTATGTTTCTGATTCATATTCTGAGGAGAGTGTGTTATATGATTCTCCGTTTGAGAGATTCTCTTTCTTTGAGGTTGCCCCCCCCCCGTGCTGTCAACATTGCAGAATGTTTTTGTCACAGCTTTTGGCTCCCCTCACAGCCACTCTTCTGCCCATAAGTAAGCAAATAGAATGTACTAAGTGCTTCAGTCTTTCATATTTTTATATACTAGTCCCAGACCTGACCCAGCAGCTATAGATTAATTAATCAAACTGCTGCCTGGCATTTTGTTAATTCTAATCCATCTCCTTCTGCTAAGGATAGTAAAGCTTTTAATAAGTTTGTCAGAAAATGTGTATGTATCTGCATCTTTGATTTTTTTCACTTCTGAGCTCTCATGCTCATATGTTAAAGTTTATCCTGACTAATTGTGAATGCATGAGAAATGTTTTTACTTTAGTTTCCTCTTGTGAGGAAAAAAATCTGCTCAGTGTAGTTTAGTTTCCTCTGTTTCTCAGGTCAACACTGCTCATTGTTTGAAACGTGTTTATGACTTAGTAGGTACTATTTCCAGGGCTGCTGCCACTGGTATGGTTTTAAGGATATTTGCTTGGATGCATTCTCAGAACATCCCACGAGATGTTAAAAATGACATTTTGAATTCTCCTTTGAATAGAGATGTAGTTTTTGGACCCTCTGCTGTATATATTATCAAAAAGTGTGATGAGGTAAGATGATTCAGAGAATTTTACAGATTTTCAGCCATCCTTTTGTAAATTTTCCAAGAGATTTTTTGCTTCTTCATCTAATTTTAGCAAGAAACACATTAAACAGCCTCAGCAGAATGATGGTAAGCAGATGTTTAAGAAGCAATGACAGGGAAGTTCCAAAAAGAAAGTGGAACCCTCTAGAACAAAGGACAAACAAGTCAGACTGACTACATAAGGGACCTTGTTTCCCTCTTCCCACCCTGGCAGTACCTTCCTGAAATTCTGACTCTCCACTTCTCTATCTGGCAACAGATTGTTTCAGACAAATAGTTTCTGAATGTGATCCATTCAGGATACAAATGGCAGTGAAGAAATTCATCCTTTCCAAGGGATTCCTCTTCATCTGACTGATCAAACAATTCTCTTTCCTCTCGTCTTACATCATATACTGTCTCAGGGGGTAATAGAAGTTCTTCCTCCTTCTCAGTTTGGGAAGGGATTTTACTCAAGAATATTTTTGGTGCCAAAGAAAGCCCAAAGAGCTTTCCTTCTACAGAAAAAAAAATAGATCTATATTTAGAAATGTTCCAGGTGTTTTCCACTCAGACATCTGTCACAGTGAGGAAATACCTCAGCCTTCTGGGACTCATGGCTTTCACGATTCTCATGATATCTCTTGCATGACTCCACATGAGAAAGATAAAATGCTATCTGAAATATCTTTGGTTGTAGCATTAACACCCATTGTCTTTTCAAATTACAGTCCTGAGAGTTGTGAAAAGGGAAATTATTTAGTGGAGACATAAAATTTCTTAGAATCCAGGTGGTCTGTTCTTCTCTCCAGCTCCAAAGTCATCACTCACGAAAGAAGCTTCTGACTTTGCTTGGAGTAGCACTGTCAATTGGTATTAAAATGCGGGATCTTTGGGATATGAAAGATAGACCAAAACATAAACGAGATGCTAGTTGTTATAAAGGCTCTCAAATTTCTGAATCATCTGTGGTACCTGGACCTCTTCATGTGGTTATAGACAGTACCATACTGATGTACATAAACAAGAAAGGGAGAACTACTTCTTATTCCCTGTACTGATTAGCCATGTTAGCATGGCATAAAGCTTCATAGCACAATCCCACTCTACAGGTATCTTACATTCTGTCAGAGGAAATTTCTATGGCAGACAATCTCAGCAGGACCAAGGGAGATCTGCATGAAATGAAGATGATTCATGGGGTCTTCCAAGATTGTTCAACCTATGAGGAATTCCTGTGGTAGACCTTTTTTGCTTCCTCTTTAAACAATCATCCGAAATAATTCTGTACCATGACTTCATGCATGAAAGCCAGGAATAGTTTGCCTTTTTTAACTTGGACATGAAGGTGCCTGTATGCTTTTCCACCTTTTCAGTTGATTTTCACAGTACTTCTGAAGATTCATAATTAATCCACAAATATAGTTGTGGCAACGTTTGTCTGGCACATGCAACAGCGGTTCTCCTTACTTTTGGAATTGGCTAGGGGCACCTACCAGATTGGATTTAGTCCCACAAGATCAAGAGTGAAGCTAACACTTGCTCCGTTCAAAGCATCTCATGTGGCTGGCTTGAGGTTATTAAAATGGAAAAGCTCTGACTAATGCGATAAGAGTATTTGAGTTACAAACTGTTATGGTGGGTTGACATTATCTTATCTTCCACAGAGAGAGGGTTTCTTTGAGAACACACCACTCAGATACTAACTTTAACGATTGCAGTCTTTCAGAACTTCTGATCAGTTATTCATTTCTTGTGAAGGAGAGAAGGGACAGTCTATGTCAGTGCAGACTATTTCCAAATGGTTGTCTCAAATTATTACCTTTTGTTATTACCACCACAATAAAACTATTTCAGTCAGGGTTGAGGCTCATTATACCAGGGCCTTGGCTTCCTCTAAGGGTTTCTGGAAAGTGATAGATTCTGTACGTATTTTTGAAGCAGCAAGTTGGTCTACATACTTTTACAGAGCATTGTAAACAAGATTACTTGTCCAGGTCTAGGACAGGCTTTGCTAGGACCATTTTCTTGGGGCTCCTAGACCCTCATCTTTCCTCCTCTCAGTCATGTTAAGCAATGGTAATGCACCCATTAGGCTACTGCAGCAGTGATGCATATGAAGAACATAGTACAGTTATGTTATTAAACCTACCATAATAGTTGGTGTTTGAAAGATCACTGCTGCAGTAGTTGTTCCCTCCCGCCACCCTCATTTTTGTATATTTTATAAGCCAGTGAGAGCTTAGACTTTATATTCCTGGCATTGCCCTCTCAGAGCTCTAGCCTTCCTCTCTTTGTTGACTTGAAAGCTTGGAAGGGTTTCACACCCAAACCTGACTTTTATTTAGCTCAGCTCAAGCTGACTAAGAATTTGGCGGGTTGGAAGGTCCCTTAAAAACTTTGAAAGCAGGTTGGCTATTATGTACTTAGCAGGGTGTAACCCTTGTAGCTTAGAGTACTGCAGCAGTGATCATTTGAACATCTATTCTTATTACTTGTACAACTGTACTTTCTCTACCCCATAGCAAATATGGCTGTCTATACCAATGATTTTTGCTCTCTTGTAAACTTTTGCAAAGCATGTATCTCTATCCTGCATAAATAACAGTATCAAATTTAAAAAATAAGACCCTTTTATGGAACCCAAAGCCTTTAGAATAAATGGAAGAAGTGCTGGCCCCATGAAATAATCTCAAAACATCCACCACTAGAATTGGCTTCCAAAAGGTAAGTAAACAACTCTGGTGTAAGATCACTATCTGCAATGCCAAGTATTAAAGAAGTGTTGTCAAATCATCCAAAGAACACTGTAAATCTTTTTTTTAGATGCGTTGGGAATGTCAAGAATAATACTCAGCACTGGACTGAGCTGATCTCCATTTTTACCACTTACTCTGACCTGGAAGCCATTGCCAGCATATAGTGAATAAATTTTGTCACTCACATGCACACACCACAGAAACTGCATTTGCAAGGGGACAAACCCCTCTGTATCCCTACTCCCTGCTAATTATATGTACCAATTCTGTGATCGCACTACAGTGGGGAAAAGGGCAAATTTCCTGATCCCTACTGTAATGCAATCTCAGAATGGCGAAGCAGTATTTGTGGTGTGTGCGTGTGAGTGTTCTTTTCTGTTTACTTTTGTTATTTACCAGGTATTGTAACATCTGTGATATTGGCCAGCTGTGTCAGTTCGATGGTGTGAAACTCGGCGAAATTAGCATTCGCTTAATGAAATGTTCATTCCTGTGGTCTCGATGAATAGTAAGTAGCTCAGGGAAGTGAGTGTTTGATGCTTTGTCATAGAGCCCAAGAAAATTACAGTTTCTCCCTTCTTCTCCTTTATCAGAGTCATAATGGAATATAATCTCAGGTACGAGTTCTTTAAGATGCACAGAATGTTTGAAATCCATATCACTGTATTCCATCTCCTGTAGATTTTGACATGATGACCTGTGCTTAGTTTACAAGGCTGTAAACAGCTCTGTGCTGCTGGTAGCGCCAATAATACCCAAGATAGGGATATAAATCTATATCATAATATTAATAGAACTTATTGCCAGCATCACTACATCTCTGAAAGGGTCGTCTGCTATGGAATAAACTTTCCGCCCATAGTAAACACAATAGATGTTCATCGTGCATACAGCTGCAGTCATAACAGATGGGTCTCCTGCCGTCAGGTGGGTCCTCGGTCGGCCGAATTCCAAAGTCTAGGTCTGGCGTCGGTTGTCGTCGCTTTCTTTCCTGACGTCAGTGCGACAGGGGTATATAAGACACAGCCGACACCATTTTCTTCAGTCTTTTTTGCCGCGCGGTGCCCGAAGCAGAAGCAGTTCGCAAGTGCCGGTCGGCCAGCTCCTGAAATTACGAAAATTTGTAAACCAAAGTCTTCTTTAAAGCTAAGTACCCCGTTGGGGAAACTTTTCTTGCCTCAGACCAATGTCAGACAAAGTTAACAATTGTATTTCTTGTGGGAAGCAAATACCGCATAAGGATTTCCATTCCCTCTGTATACCTTGTTTAGGCCCAGACCACGATGTCTCTGGCTGTCGCTTTTGTGCTACTTTCAATAAACGCACTATTAAGCGTCGGGCGGAGTTCGCCCAGCACTATTTTGGTAAAGCTTTTGATTATAAAATGTCGTCGGAGACTCCGACTACCGTTTTGTCCAAAAAACGCAAGGACAAAGACCGACACGCTAGGTCCGCGGCCTCCACCGACACCACGCCAAAACCGGCTACACGTGGTCCGGTTCTCAGCGAGGCACCTACGCAGCCCCTGACTACCGACGACACTTCTCTGGCGGTGTCTTCTGTACCTGAGACCGCAGGTACCTTGGCACATACCCTTACTACAGCTACCGAAGCCACTGTGAGTGTTGAGCCTCTTAATGTGGACAGGCCCACTTCCACCCATGGTGTCTTCAGACCCTCATCTTCCTTTTCCATAAAGGCCTTTACTAAGTCCAAATCAGCCATGCATCCCAAGAGGCCTGTTGCACAGGGCCCATCTCCAGGCCCCATGCCTAAAAAGCAGATGCTCAAAATGGCTGAGGATTTAATTACTCTTATCAGGGGTTCCCAACCCCCTCCGGACAAGAGACCCAGAGTGGAGGAAGATTCTCCCTCTTCTGACCAGGGCTCCATTATTTCAGAACATTCTGATGAAGAGGAGCACTCGCACTCTCCCTTTGAAGATTCTGATGCAGAGCAGTCCATTCCTTCTGTATCTCCCCCAGAGGATTTTTCTTTCGGGGAAACCTTGCATACCTTGAGGGAACACTTCCATTGGGAAGGCCAAGATTTTCAGATTCCAAGAAAAGACTTAGGGAATTTCTTTTGCTACCTCAGCACAGACCTCTGGCGATACCTCCTGTCCTGGACATACTTGATGATGTTTACTCGGGGGCTTGCCTTAATCCGGATTCCCTGCCTCCTGCCCCAGTCAAGCCTGATAGGTACTACAGAGTTCCTAACTCACACCAATTTCTTTACAAAAGCCATAATGCTGACCCTGAAACCATTTCTCAAGGCCCCAAGGGAATGAAGGCCTCTACTGCTAAGAATCCATTACCTTCCGAAAGAGAGTCTAGATCCTTAGAAAGGTGGGGGGAAAAGGTATATACCTCGGCCACCCTAGCCATGAGGGCCTTAAATTGTCAGTTCCATATGCTTAAATATCAGCAGTTTCTGTTATCACAATTAAGGAATAAAATGTCACAACCTGAAGAACCAGATTTGAAGGAGTTGCAGGATATGATGCATAATGCAGAACAAGTGGGTAAACACACATTACAATGTGGCTATGATGCTCTAGAGGCCTCAAGTAGAGCTGCTGTTACAGGATCAGTCATTCGTAGACATGCCTGGCGTAGGGAACAAACCTTGCCTGATCATGTTAAAGCTAAACTACTAGATGCTCCTTTACAAAAGGATGTATTATTTGGTACTAATGCTGAGGAGATACTACGGAAAATGGAAGAAAAAGCTAAATCTATGCAAACTGTCAAAGCCTTTCTACAGGTACAACCACCACGTTTTAGCAGAAATTGGCCTTCAAAAAATTGGTCCTTTCCAGCCACGGACAAGCCCCAAAGAGATAGATACAGGTGCACAAGGGGCAGAGGACAATCTCAAGGATCATATAGAGGCAGACAATGGCAAACTCCAGCACCAAGAGGTGGCGAAGACAGTGCACAACAATACAGGAAACAAACCCAATGACTTTCCCCTTTGCATGCCAAGCAAGTCTCAACTGGCAGCACCCTTGGGAGGAAAACTGACATTATTTTCAAAAAATTGGTATATTATCACAACAGACAAATGGATCCTGGACATTATAAACAGAGGCTACAGATTTCATTTTCACACACTTCCAAAAATGAGAGGCATGCCGAACCTGCCACACAATCAAAGGGCAGAGGCTCAAATACAAATTTCAAAGCTCATGGACATGAAAGCTATTCAAGAGGTACCTACTCACGAACAAGGTCAAGGTTTTTATTCCAGACTATTCCTGGTACCAAGGAAGGGAACCGATTGGAGACCCATTTTGGACTTATCCATCCTAAACACATTTCTACTCGTACCAAAATTCAAGATGCTCACCTTACAGCAGCTTCTTCCCATGCTGGGCAAAGAGTCTTGGCTGGTAACATTGGACCTCAAGGAGGCATACCTGCATGTCCCAATCAGACAAAACTGCAGAAGATACCTCAGATTTCTTGCAGGTTCAATCCACTATCAATTCTCTGCATTGCGCTTTGGCTTATCTACTGCACCCAGAGTATTCACGAAATGCCTGGCATCAGTAATTGCCTACTGCAGACTTCAAGGGATACAAATTTACCCTTATTTGGATGATTGCCTGATCCAAGCGGACAGCAAACACGTACTTCTGGAATATCTGGCTTATGTAACACGGTTATTGAATTCTCTGGGATACACAGTCAACAAAGAGAAATCCAGGCTAACACCATCTCAGAAAATAATTTTCCTGGGTGCCAACTTGGACACAAACACCCAGATGGCCTATCTTACGCCAGAAAAACAGGGGCAACTAACTCAGTACTTCAAAATACTAGCAAATTGTACCAGGCTAACTGCAAGGAAAATCCTGCAGGCTCTGGGCTTCATGGCATCTTGCATTCTTCTAATCCCATGTGCAAAGTTGCATATGAGGAAACTTCAATGGTACCTAAAAACCTATGGTCTCAACACAGCCACAGTTTGGAAACAATAATACCACTAATCCCATGTTTGCAAAAGGAATTTCTATGGTGGGCCCAAGCATGCCAAACAAACACAGGTCTACCATTCTGCAAGCCTCAAGCAAATCAAGTCATCACAACAGACGCTTCAGACTACGCCTGGGGGCACACATGACAGACAGGTGCATTCAGGGCAAATGGTCCCAAAAGGAAAAGCACCTTCACATCAATCAAAAGGAAATGCTAGCAGTGATAAATGCAATTACAGCTTTCAAGGACCTCCTGCATCCAGGGCAATTATTGATAAGAACAGACAACACCACAGTAATGTGGTACATAAACAAACAAGGAGGAACACATTCATACCCCCTGTGCAGGCTGGCCTTGTCACTTTGGAACTTGGCTCTGAAATGGCAAATCGAACTTCAAGCACAGTACCTGCCAGGTTTGGAAAACACGCTGGCAGACAATCTAAGCAGAAATATGACAGACCCGCACAAATGGAAGTTGCATCCTCAAGTGTTTACAAAGATAATCCAAGCGTGGTGAAGGCCAGACATAGATCTCTTTTCCTCCCACAGGAATCATCAATTGACAAAATTCTGCTCAAGGACATTCCATTCAAAGGCCAGGAGAGTGGACGCCCTTTCTTTCAGTTGGGCAGCACGGACAGTTTACACCTTCCCACCTTTGCCTCTTCTGCCCAAGGTGCTCTTGAAAGCAAGAGCAGACAGACCGAAGATTATACTGATCGCTCCAGACTGGCCAAGACAACACTGGTACCCACTCCTGAGGAGCCTAACACATTCTCCTCCCTGGACCCTACCTCTAATGCCTCTTCTACTGACTCAGCACAGCTACAAAACTCTTCACAGTCAGCTGAAAACACTCAATCTGGCTGCATGGAAAATTCCTTAACACCACAACAGACCCTACTCTCCAAGGAGGTGCAGGATGTCATTTTGGAGGCCAGAAGGCCATCTACTAGAAAGGCTTACTCCGCAAAATGGAAACGGTTTTGCACTTGGAATGAGAAAAAAGGCCAGGATCCTAGAAAACTGAATTTACCTCAGATATTACAGTATCTAGCTGAGCTGTTGAACAGTGGACTTTCATTTTCCTCCATCAAAATCCATGCCTCAGCCATTTCTGCTGAATACAACACTGATCCACCATTATTCTCCCACCCACTCTTAAGACAGTTCCTCAGAGGGGCTAAGAATATAAGACCTCCAAGGAAACAACCAATACCAGCCTGGGATCTTAATTACATTCTAGAAAAATTAACATTGCCTCCCTTTGAACCAGCTGCCTCAACAGATTTGCAATATTTGTCCTGGAAAACAGCTTTCCTTCTGGCCATTACCTCAGCTCGTAGGGTTTCGGAACTACAAGCCCTCATGGCTGTGCAGCCCTTTCTCATCTTCCATCAGGACAGAGTTTCCCTACGAACCAACCCGTCATTTATGCCTAAGGTAGTCTCCAGGGTAGCTTTAAATCAGGCCATACACTTAAGTTCGATAATCATCTTCAAACTACTATAAAGAAAACCCACCAAAAACTTGGTATGCTTTACCACCACAATCGCTTTCTTACCCCTTTGACTAAACTTACACTCTCCACTACTTATCTTCTCTCCTCCCTCATGTATGATGCTCCCATCCTTACCAGTCTCCAAGCCACTCTCAAATCTAAGCTAACATCCTGCTATAATAAAATCGCAAAGTTTGGTACAGGCTCCAAATCTTCCTCTCATCACTGCAGCTTTCTACACTCCTTAAAATGGCTTGAGATCCCTAACTATCTATCTTATATCCAACTTTCTACTGCCCATAAACTCATCTTTAAGCCCTCAGACTGTTCTTCTTTCTCTTCTACCTTCAGCATGCATCTCCCTGACCCGTTCCCTCAGGTCTAACAGTCAAAACCTACTCAAGGTATACAAGCCCCTACACACTCCTGGTCATCTCCTTCTGTCGTTCTCCCTCGCATAGAAATGGATTTCACTCCCTCCCCATATTCGTACTTCCCAGAACAACACTACCTTCAAAACCTCATCTCATCTCTCTTCCAAACGGAAATGCTCCTGCTCCCACCTTTCCTAAACTCTGCACTGTACCTCTACTTCCACCTCAACTTCCATCATCTATACCTATCTGCACCCTACCTAACACTAACTTAGCTATCCTCCCCCTTCTCTTCATACTCTGTTATTTTTCATTCCCTCCCACCTTCTACTCTATAAAGCTTAAACTATTACACATTTACATCTGTTAGTATACAAAAATTGTTCACAAAACCTTATCAACCCTACTGATTCTATATTTCTTTTACCCTTTTGTCTCTTTATATTGTTTGTTAAACTTGTACTTTTATACTTAGATTTTTGCTGTATGTAAATGCATTTTGGCTGTATGTATATGTATTTTGACTGTACGCATGTTGTATTCACATGGAGCTTTTCTCCCCAGGCCACCAATGAAAACGGCTCACTTTAGCCCAATGGACTTTCCTGGTTAACAAACTGCAAATAAAAAAAAAAAAAAATTGACTGCAGACCTTTAAGGAGAATAACAGTAATCATACAGAATATTATTACTGACTACATCCATAAACAAGTGTTACCAGTTTCTCAGTTTTTGTATTATCTTTTGTTTCGTTTCCTCCCACATCTCCTTAGCTGCCAGATAGCTACACATTTAAGGCTCTTATACATAACACAAAGTGGAAAGCGATGATAATAAAGCAGGGGGTAAGTCAAGAAATAAGGAAAGAGTAGATTTTTGGATGCAGATCCTTGTGGAGAATAACAGTCATACAGAATATTACATTCATAAAGTATTCTAAGAACTAAGCCAACGCAGGAAATGAAGAAAAGAGATTCAGCCGATAGGGATGATTGCAATTAGGGATACAGACAATAAGCAAGAGGGGGCTGGAATTTATTGGACAAAACTGACAAAGGAACCAAGGTATTGGGAGCAAATAACTACAGAGGGAAAGGTAATAGAATGGGAAGATGCCAATAATTTATTTGGACTGCAAGTTAGAGATTGCCTTTCCTATCAAGGATTGATATCCCAAGCCAGAGACCTTAATAAATTGGTCGCATGCTATTTCTTGATCTCTCAAAGGCATTTGACACCATTCCCCACCCTCTCCTCCTGCACAAACACTCTGAACTAAACTTCTCCACATCCACTATCTCCTGGTTCATTGACTGATTCCACACTGTCAGATGGCTCTCTGCTACCTCTCCTGCTCTGCTATCAAGATGGGTGTACCCCAAGGATCAGTCCATGGCCCATTACTGTTTAATATCTTTATAAATCTATTATATACCTCATGCCTCCAGTCCTCACTGGTGCAGTACGCAGACGACTCCACAGTTATCGCCATAGCTGATTCCCTCTCTGACCTAAATACACTGACACAGACTTCCTTCTTATCCATCGAAAATTGGCTCACTAAGAACCAGCTTATTCTAAACCCCCCCCCCCAAAAAAAAACTAAGCTCCTACTTTTCATCCCCAAAAATATGAACCATCTTAAATCCTCTTTTTCTACCTCATCCCTCAACAACACCCCTGTCTCCGTTGAATCGCACACCAAACTATTAGGGGTCATCCTTGATTACCATCTCACATTTGAGCTGCATGTCCTCAGCAACTTAAAGAAAATCCACAAAAAACTTGGACTCCTTTACAGGAACAAAAATGTTTTATCCAATAAAGCTAAAATCTTACTATCCCACACCTGCCTCCTACCCATCCTATTCTATGGCTCACAAATTATTGATAACCTTCAAACCACTCTTCTAACAAAACTTGAATCCACCTACAATAAAGTTGCAAGATTTCCAGCAGACCATTTCTACCACTCACACCACTGCCTTGCTCTAAAAAAATTAAATTGGCTAGAATTTCCTCACCAGCTGTTTCTCACTCAACTTCAAATAATTAATTCTGTATTGTATTTTCCCTCTTTCTGTCCCAACATTACCTCAGTTATCTCCCTCTACTCCCCTCCAAGGTTACTATAAAGCTCCGAACAAAACCTTCTCCAAATCTACAAGCCTAAAACAAAAATACAAAATCCGTACTATTACTTCCCAGCCCAGTCCTGGAACAAACCTTCCTTAGACATTAGAAATACCAGTCACCCTCTTAAATTTAAAACTGCTACTAAAAAACTATCTAAACAGGATAAGGATCTGCCACTGTAACTACTCCCTCCTTAAAGGATCGCCCAGTATTCATCACGTCAGTCTCACCTATCCCACTGTCTTTCTTCTATTTCAGTAATACTCTACAACTAATATGTTATCTCTTTTTTTACAGCATTTATACTGCACATCCTTACTGAAGTACTCAAGACTTATTCTATGATAGGACTGTACAGCTTAATTTTATTGATGTAATAATGTATATACTCTCTGGTTTGTTAACCATGTACTTTTACTACGTATATTCACTTTAATTTTTGTTGTAATTTTTTGCTGTTATTCTTGTTGTAATTTTTGTTTGAAATTGTGTAAGCGTGTAGCTTTTCTCCCAGGGCCTCTGCTGAAAAAGGGCTTCAGGTCGGTTGGGCTAACACCGAATATCAAATAAATAAACTAATAAATAAAAAATCATAGTATAAGCAAAGAGAAAGAAATAGGAAGATCCTAAATGAAAGACCAGCACTGATAAGAGTTTTTAGTAGAATCTAGAACAGAAACTGGCATTCAAAAAATGAATAGTCAAAGTAAACTTTATTGTCATTTAGAACTACACACGTCTAGCTTAAATGAAATTTCATGCATCAGCTCAGTTCTTAAGATTACAAAAGAAAGTGAAACAACACACACAAGTAGAGAAATAAAAAGCTGGACAGAGGCACAACAAACTAACGGGCACAGTATTTTTTAACATAAGGGGTGGCGTAAGCCACAAAAACTCTGAGCTAGGCTTATAAATGCCTTAGGGCAGATAGCCTAGTATAAACCTATGAACCTATGAACAAATACAGTGCTACTCCCAATATACGCAAGAAAGAACAGAGACATTTACCAACACTTAATAATAAGTAGAGGATATAAAGTATTGCATGATAACTATACATATCAATCAGAGAAGGTTAGAAAGGATTGGGAAGAGAGACTAAATAAGCAATTCACAAAGAAACAATGGGGGACATATGTATGTCTCCCAAATATACAACAAAGTCTAGAAGATTAAAGATCTTTGCTTGGAAGTATTTGCATAGATATTTTTATACCCCAAGTAAACTCCAGAGAATTTTTCCTCAGGTAGACAGCAAATGTTGGAGGTGTGATGGGGGTGATGGGGATGGAAGAGGTAACTGGGAACATAGTTTCTGGGAGTGTAAATGTAATGAGTTGGCAGACTTTAAATATTCCCTGCAGACTGCATTGTCAGAGATACTGGGTGAGCACATTGGTGTAACTAGGGAAGTGATTTTTCTGGGCTATGATACAGAATCGGAATTGCCTAGACATAGTAAGGCCTTGCTGAGTCTAATTATGGTGGCTACCAAAAAAGCAATTACTAGAAAATGGAAATTAAAGTCTAAAACAACTTTACTAGATGTAGCGAATGTAGTACATTGATAAAAAAAATGGAATTGGGATCTTTAGAAAAGGGTAGGAGCAAATTACATAGGAAGAAGGGAATTGTGGGAACAATACATGCAGTGGAATAACTAGGTTTAAAAGAAGGCAGGATTTGAATGAGCTATGTAATGTTTAATTGACAATGACTGGATAGATTACAAGTGATGTATAATGTTTGCAACTACAGTTGTGTCAACATGGTTTGTAATGTATAATGTTTGCAACTGGAATTGTGTCAATGTGGTTTGTTTTCCTTTATATAAATGTAAGGTTGTCTATGTCATACGTAATTATTTAATAAAGATGTTTCTTGTTTAAAAAAAAAAAAACGAAAAATGAGTATTTCAAGATGGTTGTCCTCAGCTACTGCTTTTTGTTACCATTAAATGAAATTATTTTTTATTTGCTGCCTGCTGTGGTTTGGTTCATCCCCTTTTGTTTTTGGTTAACATATAACTATACTTATCTGCAACTGTGTGCTATTATTTGATAATAGCCCTTACTTTACTGATTGCTTTAATTTATTTTAACAATCAAAACTGCATTTCTGTAGTTTTTACTTGGGAACATAACTAAATCTTGTAATATAGCATGTGATGTCAATTTTCACTTTATCATCACGGTTTGGTTGGGATCCGACCCTCGGTTCTGACTCTGCCATTACCAAAGCTCGTGGTTACAAACTTTGCTTTTGGGCACCTCCACATTACCCAGAATGCATCTCAGGCATTACCTCAGATCTCGTTTGCTGCTTCGTGAAGAATGTTGGTCGCTTTTTTGCTGTTGGGCTTAGCTAAGTAATTTTTTTGCTATTTTCTTGAATTATAATTTCTTATCTTCATAACTTTGCTTTCTAAAGTTAGTTGTCTCTTTGTTATCTTCTAAATCCCTGTAATTTCAATTTTTCTACCTCTTTAGGTAATGTTCCCTACCATTGCTGGTAGGCCCTTCCCTCCCCTCTACAGAGGTCGCTAAATCTCTCACTACCATTATTTCTAATTGTCTTTTCTTCTCTGTTTCCCTCTTTAAAAAAAAAAAGTTAAAACCTAATTCCTTCTTTTTCTATCATGTATGTGCTCTTCTTGTGCGCGTTTGTGGTCAGAGTCGTTCTGTTATATCATGGCTGACAAACCAGAAGAACCGTTAGGTTTTTTTAAGTGTGAGAAATTTGGCAAGAAAATGCCTCTTAAATGATTCACACACTGTGCATATATTGCTTGGGGGCACTGCATCTCCAGGAAAACTGCAGAATATGTCACAGTTTCAACCAAAGGGCATTGGTTGACCATAAGAACAAATTAATGTTGAATGGTCTTCTCCACTTCTCTGAAGCAATTGCTGGTTCCAGCTACTTATCCTCTAGTCAGACCAATCCAAAAAAATGGCATTCTTCGGCTCCAAGAGATTCCTTGGAACCATCAGAAAAGAAAAGTAGACCACCAGATCCAACAGGGTCTTCGGATCAGAGTACTGTGAAGGCTGTATCAAATAGATCTTTGGAGCGGTCGGGGCCTTCGGCTCCTATGAGATTGGTTTGGACTGACAGTCTGACATTGAGTAAAGTTATTTCACTTCCTAGATCTAGGCCTAGGTCACCAGCCTTATCTTCTCGGTCTACCAGAAGCCTCTCTGATGATGTGGACAGAGTGGTTCAAAGGCTCCTGAGTACTCAGGCTCTGACCAGACTTTTATCGGATCCAAATCCTTGAGCTTTGGAACCAGCCAAATCTCCCGCCTCGATTCCTGTTCCTCCTCCGACTTCATTACAAGTTTCGGAGCCGAGGGATCTGAACATCCAGATTCATCCAACCTCTGATTGGAGGACTTCTCCTTCGGATCAGGCGTTTTCCTTGAGTTCCTTTGCTCTGTCAGAGTTGGAGGACTCTCTGAGTCATTTCTCATCAGTGGGGACGGGGATTGGGTATTGACTCCAAGGGTTTTGGATCAGTCCCTGTTTCTTGGGGCTTTGGCTCAGGTGAGTTCGGCTCTGGCTTCATCCTCGGGCATGCTGTCTTCTCGGGCCATGGGGTTGATGGCTCTGACTATTTATTTTTCGGTTCCGGAGGCCCTTTTGGTTTGGGAGCAGACTGCTTTTGGGGTGCTGAACAGGGCTATGGCTTCCCCAGCCTCTTGGATGGATTCTTCTTCAGATCTCCAGACCCCTATTGTTCAACCAAAGTGTCTTCCTTCTGGGCCATCTCTTCCATGGGGACAGTGAGAACTTGGGCCTCAGGATACCACAGTTAGTACCCCCACCTCTTCTGAAACCTCCCTGGAGTATCCCATCAAGAAGATCCCTAGGAAGAGGACTTGCAAGAGAAAGCATTTGGACTCCTGTGTAGAGTGATATTTCCTCGATGAAGGAGGGGGTTCACCACGGTCACCTCCTGACAATGACTTCTTTGGAGACATCCTTGAATTATTGAAACTGAGAGTTGGCTGGCAGTCCAGCAGATGTTCTTCGTGTTTCACTGTTGCAGTCATAACTGTAGGGTGTTCCTGCCGGCAGGCAGCCCGAGGTCGGCCAGAATTCCAAAGTCTGGGTCTGGTGTCGGCTGTACCAGCAAGTACCCTGACGTCAGAATGCAGAGGTATAAAGCTGACAGCCGACGCCATCTTCTCCAGTCTTTCTTGCCGTGCGGTGGAAAGCAGCTCGCAAGTTTTTGGTTGGCGGATTCCCGAACAATGCTTTTTGCTTGTCATCTGTCCAAAGTCTTCTTCTTCTCTTCTCAAGCTAAGTACCCCGTTGGGGAAACTTTTTTCTTGCTCCTCCGATGTCAGAAAAAGTTAATAATTGTATATCATGTGGGAAACAAATACCTCATAAAGATTTTCACTCTTACTGTCTTCCTTGCTTGGGCCCAGACCACGACGTTTCTTGTTGTCGGTTTTGCGCCAGGTTTAACTCTCATACTATTAAGCGTCGGTACGATTGGGCCTTGAATTATTTTGGCAGATGGTTCAATTACAAAATGTCTTCAGATACTTTACCGGCAACCGGAATTCATAAAAGACGCAAGGACAAGGATAGGCCTCCGAGGTCCAAACAGGATAGCGTGCAGCCGGAGTCAGCTTCGGGTTCGGCGGTCGTCAGTGAGGCGCTTTTGCAGCCCCTGTCGTCAGCCCCTTCAGAACCGATGGCCGACACGGACTCCCATGGGGAGCCATCTAGGCCCAGTATTCTTTCTGCTGCAGGACCTTTGGACTTTGCTCCTTCAGATGGGTCCGGAACTGCTGTGCAGGTACCGGCTTCTGAAGGGGTTTTCAGGCCTTCTCATATCACTATTACTTCAAAGACTCCAGTAAAGCCAAGGGCTTCTACTCAAGCTTCTTCGGATACAGCTCCCAAGACACAGAAGCAATTATTAAGGATGGCTGAAGATTTGCTTACTATGATTAGGGGTTCTCACCCCCCTCTGGAAAAAAGGCCTAGGCAGGATTCTCTTTATGATTCCTCTGATCAGGCTTCTGTTTCTTCAGTCTCTTCCTCTGGACAGGATTATTCCTTCCCTCCTTATGAGGATTCTGATGCAGAGGACTCCATTCCCTCTGCTTCTCCCCCTGAGGATTTTTCCTTTGGGGAAACTTTGCATGAAATGAGAGAGCATTTCCATTGGGAAGGTCAGGAATATTCTGCTTCCAAGAAGAGGCTTAGGGACTTTCTTCTTCTCCCACAACACAGACCTTTGGCTATTCCTCCTGTTCTTGATATTGTGGATGATGCCTTTTCTGAAGCTAACCTGACTCCAGATTCTTTCCCTCCTGCTCCTTCTAAGCCTGATAGATTTTACAGAGTTCCTGATTCCCATCAATTTTTGTTCAAGAACTCCTCTGCAGATCCTGAAACTATTTCTCAGGGTCCCAAGGGTGCTAAGGCCACTTCTGCTAAAAATCCTATTCCTTCTGAAAAGGATTCTCGTGCTTTGGACAGATGGGGCAAAAAGGTGTATACTTCTGCTACTCTTTCCATTAGAGCTTTAAATTGTCAATTTCATATGTTTAAGTACCAGCAATTTCTTTTATCTGTATTAAAACTAAAACTTTCCTCCTTTTCTGCATGTGCAGAGGACAAGGAATTGCAGGATGTATTACATGCAACTGAACAAGTTAGCAAACATGGTTTACATTGTGGTTTTGATGCCTCTTGTAGGGCCGCAGCCTCTGGTACTGTTATCAGGAGACATGCTTGGCTTTGTGAGCAGAATTTACCTGAACAAGTTAAGGCTAAATTATTAGATGCTCCGGTTCAGCATGATGTTTTGTTTGGATCTAAAGCTGAAGAGGTTATTAAGAAGATGGAGGATAAAGCGAAATCTATGCAGACTGTTAAAGATTTCTTACAAGTGCAGCCTCCTAGATTTACTAGAAATTGGCCCTCCAAGAATTGGTCCTTTCCCACGTCTGACAGTCCTCAAAGGGGAAGATATAGATGCTCCAGAGGTCGGGCACAGGCTCAGGCCTCTTATAGGTCCAGACAATGGACTGCTTCATCACCTAGAAGGGGAGAAGACAGATCTCAATCACAAAGGAAGCAAGCTCAATGACTCTCTCAGTTGGGCTACAGGACCTCCTTGCCTGGAAGCCCCTCTCGGAGGAAAACTTTCTCTTTTCTACCAAAATTGGACTCATATAACCCAAGACAAATGGGTGTTAGATGTGATTTTAAGAGGTTACAAATTCCACTTTCATTCTCTGCCAAGGTCTATCAGATGGCCCGATCTGCCAAAACAACAATAGTCAGAGGCCTTAAATCAAGTGGACGCTCTATTGGCCATGAGAGCCATAGAACCTGTTCCACTTTCAGAGAGGGGAAAAGGTTTTTACTCAAGACTATTTCTGGTCCCAAGAAAACAAAGCTCATGGAGACCTATTCTGGACCTTTCAGTATTAAACACCTTTCTAGAAATACCAAAATTCAAGATGCTTACTCTACAACAACTTCTTCCAATGCTCTCCCAAGATGCTTGGATGGTGACATTGGACTTAAAGGAGGCCTACTTACACATTCCCATCAGGCAAGAACGCAGAAAATACCTCAGATTCAAGGCAGGCTCGAGGCACTTCCAATTCTCTGTACTGCTCTTTGGCTTATCTACTGCGCCCAGAGTTTTTACCAAATGCCTGACTCCAGTAGTAGCTTATTGCAGACTCCAGGGGATTCAAATTTACCCCTATCTGGACGACTGCCTTATTCAGGCAGACAGCAAAGACCTTTTACTTCAACATCTGCATTTTGTTCAACGTCTTCTCCTAATACTGGGATTCTCAGTGAACACAAAAAGTCACATTTGATTCCTTCTCAACAGATGATCTTTTTGGGGGCGCTTCTAAACACAAGGTTACAGATGGCCTTCCTCACTCCAGAAAAACAATTACAGCTGGCTTCAATTTTCAAAACCTTGGCAACTTTAACTCAGCTCACTGCAAGGAAATTCCTGCAGGCTTTGGGCTACATGGCTTCTTGCATCCTGTTGATTCCAAATGCAAGGCTTCATATGAGAAAACTTCAATGGTACCTAAAGAGTGTATGGTCTCAGCATTACCACAGTCTGGACACAATGATTCCACTGATTCCCTGCCTCCAAAAGGAGCTCCTTTGGTGGTCCAGGGCTTGTGCTTTGAACAAAGGAAATCCCTTTCGTCTACCTCAGCCTTCTCAGATCATAACCACGGACGCTTCGGATTATGCTTGGGGAGCTCATTTTCTAGACATTTGCCAGCAGGGCTCTTGGACAAAGAAGCATCTTCTCTGGCACATCAATTTGAAGGAAATGTTGGCAGTCCAAAAGGCTCTTCTAGCCTTCCAGAATCTTTTGAAACCAGGGCCTCTTCTGATTCGTACAGACAATACCAGAGTCATGTGGTACATAAACAAGCAAGGGGGCTCTCACTCTTACCCCCTTTGCAGACTAGCCATGAATTTATGGGACACAGCTCTAGATCTGAATCTGCATCTTCAAGCTCAATTCATTCCTGGAAATCAGAACCTCTTAGCAGATAGCCTAAGCAGAAACCTTTTGGATCCTCACGAATGGATGCTGGACCCCAACTTATTCAGCAGGATTACGGCAGTTTGGGGTTGTCCTCAGATAGATCTGTTTGCATCCCATCTCAATCATCAGTTGCCTCTCTTTTGCACCAGGTCCTTCCACAAAACAGCTTGGAAAGTGGATGCCCTGTCATTCAGCTGGAGGAATCTTTCGGGATATGCCTTCCCTCCTCTTCCTCTTCTGCCTCGGGTGTTACTGAAAATAAAACAGGACAAACCCAAGATTATCATTTTGATAGCTCCAAATTGGCCTCGGCAGTTTTGGTATCCAACTTTAAAACACCTATTCTTGGAACCTCCTTGGATTCTGCCTCTGATCCCTTCTCTTCTGTCCCAGCATCAGGGTCAGATGCTACATTCTCAAATCAAGACTCTATGCCTGGCAGCTTGGCTCTACAAGGGCCTTTGATTCCTTCTTCTCTTCCCAAACAAGTTTTGGATGTTCTTTTAGAAGCTAGGCGACCTAGCACTAGAAAATCTTATGCTTCAAAATGGAAAAGATTTTGTATTTGGATGCAGGATCGAGGTTCTGATCCTCTTTTGCCTGATATTTCCTCCATTTTACTTTACCTCTCAGACCTTTTGCTTAAAGGCCTCTCTTTTTCCTCCATCAAAATTCATGCTTCTGCTATCTCGGCTCATTTCAACACTGATCCTCCCATCTTTTCTCACCAGCTGGTGAGACAATTTTTGAGAGGGGCTAAGAATTTAAGACCTCCCAGAACTCCTCCTGTTCCTGCTTGGGATCTTAATTATGTCTTGGAGAAACTTACTTTGCCTCCTTTTGAGCCTGCTGCGGCTTCGGATATCAAGTTCTTATCCTGGAAGACAGCTATCTTATTAGCATTGATTTCTGCCAGAAGAGTTTCAGAGTTGCAAGCTCTCATGGCTGTGGAACCATATATTATCTTCCACCAAGACAGAGTTTCGTTGAGGACCAATCCTACATTTATGCCTAAGGTGATTTCTAAAGTGGCTTTAAATCAGACTATTCACCTTCCTACCTTCTTTCCAAATCCTCAAAATAAAGGGGAAAGGATCTTACATTCTTTGGACGTACACAGACAACTACGATTTTACCTGGACAAAACTAAAGATTTCAGAAAATCTGATCAATTGCTTATCTCTTATGCCTCCAGTTCTCTAGGTAAGGCTATTTCTAAACAAACTATTTCCAAATGGATTGCTCATGGAATAAGGTTTTGTTGCTCTCACTATGGGAAACAGATTCCAGGTACTGTTAGAAGTCATTCTACTAGAGCAGCTGCCACTTCAGCAGCTTTTCTCAGAGGAGTTCCTACCAAGGACATTTTGGAAGCTGCCACTTGGAGTTCAGTGCATACTTTTTCTAAGCACTATAATCTCCCTTTGTATTCTAAGTCTAGGGCAGGCTTTGCCTCTGCTGTTTTGCAAGGTCTTCTGGCTGCCCCTTCTTCTACATAACCTCCTCCCTCATTCACAGCTTTGGGATTCTACCCTACAGTTATGACTGCAACAGTGAAACACGAAGAACATAGTACAGTTGTGTACACCTACCATAAATGTTCCAGTGTCTTCACTGTTGCAGTCGGCATTTCCCTCCCACCAGTCCCCTCTTATTTTTGCTTGTTCTGTCTTCCACTTCTTTTGTGGTGTATTTGTGTTCCTTTTTGAACACCTTTGGGTTTTCTTTGGGGGGGCTTCTGACATCTGGGGCAAGAAAGGCTGGAGAAGATGGTGTCGGCTGTCAGCTTTATACCTCTGCGTTCTGACGTCAGGGTACTTGCTGGTACAGCCGCCGACCCAGACTTTGGAATTCTGGCCGACCTCGGGCTGCCTGCCGGCAGGAACACCCTACAGTTATGACTGCAACAGTGAAGACACTCGAACATCTACATTTATGGTAGGTGTACACAACTGTACTTTCTTTTCCAGTGGATTTAGTATACCTGAAGGCCTTTGGTTCTCGACTTTCCTCCTTTTGGCTGACTCCATCTTCAGACAAACTTATTGAATTAATTTCTAAGAAGGCATGGGATTCTCTTGAGCCTACCACTCGGAGACAAAATAAGTTCATTATGTTGCCTGTAGACAAAAGGTTTTGGACCAAGGGGGTTGCAGTGGATGCCATGGTTGTGGCAGCAACAATCAAAAAGGAACTCTCAGAGACTAGTTCATAGGTTCATAGGTTCATACTAGGCTATCTGCCCAAGGGCATTTATAAGCCTAGCCCATAGTTATGTGGCTTTTGCCACCCCTTTAGTTTGAATAAAAACTATGCCTATCATTTTTCTGTGCCTCTGTCAAGCAGTGACACTGAAGTAATCCCTGGGGTATATCTGCGATCTCCCATCCATTGGTCAAGATTCCTCTTGAACAAGGCCAGCGAGGTGCTCTGCCTCACATGTACTGGGATTTTGTTCCACAGCATAGGGAGTCTCTGGGTGATGAATCTGTCCCTCCAGCACGTTCTATTTATAACCGTGTCAAGGTTTAAGTCTCCCGCCCTTGTGGTTCTGAGGGATCTAGATTTTTTGAGGTGAAGCATATTCATCAAATCTGGGTTTGACATGGCCTTGTATGTCAGGCACAGGTCACCTCTGAGCAAGCGGTATGAGACTGAATAGAGCTGGAGTTCTTTCAGTCGGGCAGCATAAGACATATTTTTGAGACCCTTTATCCTTTTGGTGAGGAACTTTTGGGGCCTTTCAAGCTGCAGCAGGTGTCTGGTCAGATACATTCCGAACGGGGCATTGTACTCAATCATAGGTCTAATGAGTGATGAGTACAGGGGCGATGACCTCCCTTGATCTAGATGTGAATCCCTTCATGATCAGGTGGGCGATATAGAAGGTTTTCCTAACTACTTTAGCAACATGAGTGTCAAGCGAAGGCTACTGTCAACTTGGGTCCCCAGATCCCTGATGACTTTTTCTGTGCTCAGTGGATTGCCACCTATATGGTAGCTAGGGGTAACCTTGTTTTTCCCGAAGGGTATGACTATGCATTTTTTGGCGTTTAACTTCAGGCCATGGCTCTGGCACCAGTTATCCGTTTCTGTGAGGCCCTTCTGGAGGATATCTGTGTCAGATGTGTTTTCGACTATAGCGCCCAGTTTGCAGTCATCTGCAAACTTTGTCAGCCATAACTCTCCTGTGTTTGCTTGCACTTCAGAAAAGTAGATGCCGAACAAGAGTGGACCCAGGACTGAGCCCTGTGGGACACCACTTGTGACAGGCTTTGAGTCTGACATGGCTCCAGCAACTCTGACCCTGTGGGTTCTGTCACTTAGCCAGTTTGCAACCCATCTTGTGATGTATGGGTTTACATTCAAGCTGATGAGTTTTTCGATGATACCTGAGTGGGGTATTGTGTGAAGGCCTTTGCCAGGTCGAGGTAGGCTGTATGGACTGCCTTTCCCTCATCAATGGCCTTGGTGACTGTCTCGAAAAAGTCAACCAAGTTTAAGAGGCAGGATCTGCCTTTGACAAAGCCAAACTGGGTTGGATCCAAAGTCTGCAAGTTCCCTATGTCTTTATTTATGAGTTCCATTATGATCCTCTCCATGGCTTTGCAGATAAGGCTTGTCAAGCTAATGGGCGGTAATTTCCAGGGTCTGTGGAGGCATCGCCCTTATGAAGTGGGACCACAGTGCGTCGCCACTCCTTGGGTACATATCCTGAGGTGAGGCTAAGATTAAACAGCTGTCCTAACTGTGGGTTTAATTCCTCGTTGAGTTCATGAAGCACACAGCCGGGGACACCATCCGGTCCCATGGATGCTGTGTTTTTGCCTTAGTGAGGGCAGTTCTCACCTGGGCGTTGGAGATGTTTGGGGGCTACAATCCTCTGGAATAGATATCTCTCCTTTTGGGGGGGGAGAAGTTTGCACTGAACCTGTCAGCCAGTATGTTAGCAATGTGTGTAGGTTCAGTAATTTTCACATCATTTTGAACTAATTCTGAGCATATCTGGGAGTTTCCTCCTAGGTTTCTAACATAGCTAAAGAAGGCCTTATGATTGTCTTTAGAGTCCTTGGCGATTTTTCTCTCAAAATTTGCCTTGGATGATTTTATGAGAGCTCTTAGTTTTTACTTATAATGATCAAAGGTGTCTTACCTTTCAAGGATTTTGCTCTATCTTGTAGTAGCTTCCTCCTTTTGTTGTAGAGCTTGTTTATGGCTGGGGTCCACCAGACTGGGCGCTTGCCTTTGGTACAGAGAGTCTTAGTTTTGTTTGGGATTGCCTGATCCATGCAGTCCTGTAGGTGCTGGTAGAAGGCATTTGTAAGTGATTCAGCGGTTTGAGTAATGTTTACCACTGGCTCAGGGGCCTTAAAGGAGACCACACTAGTTTTTAGAAGTGTGAAATCAGCTTTTGAGAAGTTTTTCACTGTGGTCTTTTTTGTTTCAGGTGGGGGCGGGATGAGGACCTCCAGCGAGATTAGTTTATGATCTGATCTCACCAGTGAGGGGTATACTTCCAGTGTTGAACATTTTGATCCCATGTTCGTGATGATGAGATCAAGTATGTTTTCTCCTCTTGTGGGGATGGTGACTAGTTGTTCCATGGCATTTGAGTGTATGAACTCCAGGAATCTTTGGGTTAGAGTGTTCAGGCTTGAGTAGTGTTCCCAGTCTATATTAGGGTAGTTGAAGTCACCTAGTATGATGGTGTTTGGAGATACATTTATCCCCTCCAATGTTTTCAGGAAGGCCATGTGAGGTTCCTGAGTTTGAGAGGGTGGCCTGTAACATGCTACAAATTGCAGAGCAGTCTTGCCTATGGTTAATTGCACCTGGATGGTCTCCGATGCATCGTGCGTTGCCACCAACCTTGAGGTGTGGGTGTCCTTTATGAATATGGACACCCCCCCCCTCCTTTCTTGGTGTTGTCCGGATTTTGGGGCCGGAACGCATGATATGAGGTGAAACCTGTTAGTGCTGGGGTGCTCTCAGGAGCCTTGAACCAAGTTTCTGTCACAGCACAGACATCGATGTTCTCCATATTGAGAAGGGCCTCAAGTGCGTGCATCTTGAGAGTGAGACTTCTGGCATTGAGCAGCATTACCCTTAGTTTTTTTCCTTTTTGGTGTTCTAGGGTGGTAGGTTTAGAATTTGAGCCTTGCCTAAAAAAGGCACTATGGGGGTGGCAAAAGCCTTTGCCAATATCCGGAAGCCCAGGGGTGACAGGTGCAAGCCGTCCCTTGCGAAGCAGCGTGGCTTGTCCAGCATGTCATCCCAGGCAGACAGGCATTGGATCCCCTTTGAATGACACCAGAATTTAAGCCAATTATTAAAGCTGATCATCTTATCACTGTATTGTGGCATCATTCTAGGTGAAGGTAGGATACTGCTCAAGGTCTGGGTCATACCTGCCTGGGCTACATAATCAGAGAGCTCTTCGATGTCCCTTTTCATGTAGTCCAAGGAGGTACGTCTCAGGTCGTTGACACCAGCGTGGACAATGACCGAGTCGTACTTGTACCTGCTGTTGAGAGACCTTAGTGCTTGCGTTATGTGACGGATTCTAGCGCCCGACAGGCAGCTTACTGCGACCTTCTCCTTACTCAGTCTGGTGAGCGGGACGTCAGTGTGTCTGACTATGGAATCACCAATGACAAGTGTGTCTGGCATTTTGTTTGGCCTTAAGGGCTGTGACTGTTTGACACTCTGACTGTGTGGTCTATGTGTTGCATGTGTTGGGTCGTGAGGTGGTAGTTGTTTGGGTGTCTGCTTTGGTGGCCTCTGCTGTTTTGGTAAATTTTTGATCAGAGCCTCCGAGTATGTCTTTGTGTGAGTATGTGTAGGATTTGAAGTTGTGATGGTACCATGTGTGACTGGGTATGTATTGTGTGTGGTTACCTTCTCCTCCTGTCTGGTCTTGCCAGTCCTATGTTGAGAGAGCTCAGCCTCCAGTTTGGCCGTATAGTTGCATCTCTCGCATGTATTTGTGTTTTGTGGGAGAAGGAGAGGATTGTCTGTGTAAAATAATCACCCTTGGTCAAGTCTCAAACCCAGAACCCTGTCAATTAGAGTATAGTCCATTAGCCCACTAGGCCACTCAGTACTTCTATCTGTCCTCCTAACAGGGATTCTAGGACGATGGATAAATGTGGGAAACGTGTCTTTTCGTCAGTGAACTTTGCTGTACAGCCCTACAGTTACTTGGTTCACTTTACTAGGTTGCAGAGGGATCTGATCAAAGAGCTTTCAGATTGCCTTGAAGGAGCAGTAGCTGATGGATCACAAGATACAGTTTCTTCCTAGTCCGCCACCAGACATTCTATCACTAATGCTTCCATGCATCTCTTTTCCTATGCAACGTTTGGAACATGCAGGGCAATGGGTTCAGGCATATCTGTGAGAAGGCAGGCCTAGATGCGCCTTTGCAATTTTGCAGAACCTTTTAAGTCTTTCTTCTTGAATGCTCCTTTTGATGGCACATCTCTTTTTGAGCCTAAAGTGAAAGAGACACTGACTAGGTGTAAACAGGAAAGTAAGACCCTGTCTGCTGTGAGCATATTTTTGCACACCTCAAAGACCCTAGTCTGAAGGTCAAAGGGGCAGCAGAAAGATGTGGTTCAGAAAATCACGGGGTTCTTTTCAGGACACTTGTGGTGAGAGTTCCCCCAAAGGCAGAGGGGGGAACAGTAATGGAAGATGCTGCCCTTGCAGCAGAGTGCGTCTGCAAAACCAGGGCTCCAGATAAACGTTCTTTGGTAAGCCCTTCCAGTAATCCTGAAGGGAGGCCTGATTGCTTTTTCCAGAGGCAATTGGAGGATAACTGTCTCTGCACCTACTGCCTGGCAAAATGTAAATGACAAGTGGATGCAGGACATCATATCCAGGGGCTATCTTATCCCCTTTTCCCAACCCCTTCACACAACCAAGAGGATCCTGGACGTTCAACCCAGTCAGCGGGAATGGGCAGCTATTCAAGTTCAAAAGCTGCTCCACAGAAGAGTCATCCAAGAAGTCCCACCAGGCCAGATAGTGTCCAGAACTTACTCAAGGTTCTTTTTAGTTCCAAAGAAAACAGGGGACTGGAGATCTATTCTGGATCTCAACAAACTCAACAAGTCAGTAAAAAAGGCAAAGTTTTGGATGGTCACGGTTCAGTCCATTCTTCCTTTCCTGGAAAAGAACAATTGGATGTGCTCATTAGACCTTCAGGACGCGTACTATCACATAAAAATAGACAGGCGGTCCAGAAGGCACTTGCGCTTCCGGCTGGGGGACAGTCACTACCAGTTACGAAGTTTGCCCTTAGGACTCACTACTTCCAAGTGCATGGCAGTAGTAATAGTTCACTTGAAATAACAAGGATTCTGGGTGTTTCCTATCTAGACGACTGGCTCATCACTGCCCCAACCAAGCATCTTCTTATTTGGGCAAGAGACTATGTTCTAGATGTTTGTGCACTCTTAGGAATCACGGTAAATCATGAAAAGTCATCTGTAGAATCCACACAGAGCCTCAAGTTCATACGTGCAATCCTGCATACAAATCAGATGATAGCAAAGCTGCCACTTTCAGGATTGACAGCAGTCAGATCCCAGGTCAGACTATTACTTCTCAGGAACTCGATACCAGCTCGCCTAGTCTTACAGACTCTCGGTTCAATTGCCCCAGCAATCATTCTAGTTCCATTGGCATGTTACCACATGAGAATACTCCAAATTGCTCCAATCAGTGCAGTGGTCCTTCCTAGAGCTTCTCATGTCCTTCGAGATTCACCTCATCAGGCTTTGCAAACAAGACCTTCTCTGGTGGCTTCAATCTGATTAGGTGACTCAGGGTCACCCATTTGTTCTTCCACAGCCCAAGACCAAGGTGACCACAGGTGCTTCCCAGAAAGGGTGAGGGGGGCATTATCTGGGGAAGGCACTCCAAGGCACCTGGTCCCCCATCAAGGCCAGTCTGCATTTGAATGTCCTAGAAATGAGAGCAGTACTTCTGGCATTGCAAGCATTTCAGGATTCTCTCCCTCAAGGGACCATTGCAGTGCAGTCAGACAGTATGTTGGTAGTCTGGTGTATCAACAAACAAGGGGGAACCAGATCGTAACCCCTATGTCAAGAAGCTCTTAGGGTTTGTCAATGGGCAGTTTCGTCCATCCGTTTCCTGATAGCAACGCACATCCTAGGGATGTCCAGTGTGATAGCAGACAAACTGAACAGGACTATTCTAATGCCTCATGAATGGTCTCTTAATCAAAGAGTTGCAGAGATGATTTTCCATCGATGGGGCCAGCCTTGATGCAACCTTTTCACCTCACCAGTGAACAACAAGTACAGCAACTATTTTGCCCTAATTCCCCTCTAGGGTAGTCCCCAAGGGATGCACTCCTCCATGATTGCCCCCCCCCCAGGACTTCTGTATGGCTTTCCCTGTACCCCATCAATCCCAACCTTCTTACGGAAAGCCAATCTGTTGACAGAGACATTAATCCTAATTGCTCCCTACTGGCATCGACAGATTTGGTTCCTCTTCCTGTGGCCTCTTCTTCTGGAGGAACCTTGGATTCTGGACCCAGTTCCAGATCTCCTGTCACATCCAATCGGAATGGTTCATCTGAATTTAGACTATCTCAAGTTGACAGCTTGGCTGCTTCAGTTCCGATATTAGCCAGGTAACCCTTTCTCTCTTCACCTGTCCAAAACATTATTCTTTCATCTCAGAAATCCTTCACCTGTAAAATTTATTGCAATAAGTGAAAACATTTTGCTTGTTGTGTGAAGAGTCTTGGCATAGACCCCTTCACCACTCCTATTCATATGGTCTTGAATTTTTTAGCACAGTTTTTTTTTTACTGAAGGTGCAGCTACTGTTAAAGTACAATTAGCAGCCATACTGAATTTCTATTCTGGTGAAAATGGATCTTCATTGATTTCTCACAAACACTGCAAAGCCTTTTTGAAAGGAACAATTCTTTTAAAGCCCCTGTACAAAGACCTTTGTCTACCATGGGACTTGACTTTCATTCTAAGCATATTATCTGCTTCCCGTTCGAGCCAGCAGCACACTGTGACCTGAAATTCCTGTCGTGGAAGACCTTTTTCCTAGTGGCAATCACATCTGGTAGAAGGTTTTCTGAACTGCAAGCCTTATCTCAATCACCTTACTTGATTTTTTACAAGGATATAGTCTCCCTCTGTACTATACTGTACCGTGGGACTTAACTTTCATTCTAAGCATATTATCTGCTTCCCGTTCGAGCCAGCAGCACACTGTGACCTGAAATTCCTGTCGTGGAAGACCTTTTTCCTAGTGGCAATCACATCCGGTAGAAGGGTTTCTGAACTGCAAGCCTTATCTCAATCACCTTACTTGATTTTTTACAAGAATATAGTCTCCCTCTGTACTAACCATTCCTTTCTACCCAAAGTGGTTTCAGAAAATGCATTGAATCAGTCTATTGAGTTGCCAGTTTTCTTTTCCAATTTTCAAAATAAAGGGGAGTATTTTTTACATTTGCTAGATGTTTACAGACATTTATGTTTCTACCTTCATATGACACGGGATTTTAGAAAAACTTATCAGTTGTTTGTAGCCTTTTTGGATACTAGAAAAGGTCTCCCTGTGTCCAAGGTGATTTTAGCCAAATAGCTTTGTCAGTTCATTTCTTATATTTACCATTCACAGAATGAGCAATTATCCAGGCCTGCTAAAGCTCATTCTACTAGTGCTATGGCTACCTCTTCTGCCTTCCAATCCAGGGTTTCATTGGACAATATGTGTGTGGCAACCACATGGACTAGTCACCATACCTTTATACCTATATACCCCAGGGATTACCTCAGTGTCACTGCTCAACAGAGGCACAGCAAAATAATGGGTATAGTTCCCCATACTAAAGGGGTGGCGTAAGCCACAAAACTATGGGCTAGGCTTGTAAATGCCCTCGGGCAGATAGCCTAGTATGAACCTATGAACCTATGAACCTCATTACAAATTGAATTTGGTTCCCAGGGGTAGAACTGCATTTGGATCTGTGGTCCTAAGGAATATTCTCCCTTAAGCCACCCAAGATACAGGATGATAGGGACTCTGTCCCATCTGTGAGGATAAGGCGGAAATTGACAACATCACATAAAGAAGTTATGTACTTACCATATCCTTCCATGTATGTTGTCCTTTTTCACCTTTTCCTCACAACCCACCCGCCAACCCCCTAATGAGGCTTTTGATGGATTGAGATGGCCTGGATTATACTTTCCTTTTTTATTCAATATTACCTTGCAATGGCTTTGATTCCTTTCAGAGGACTATGTATATTTTTCATTGCTGTGGGGATCTTGCTTTCCTGTTCTTTTCAGTGTATGTTTATATATCTATATTTATATAGCTATATTGATATCTATGATCAGCAAACAGATCTGAGGTAATGCATGAGGTGCATTCAAAGTTTGTGACTACGAGATTTGGTAATGGTAGAGTCAGATTCGAGGGTAGGATCTGAACCCAACCATGAGGAAAAGGTGAAATTGGACAACACACATGGAACGTTATGATAGTGCATAACTTCTTTTTGTCATGCATTGCTTATATCGTTTTGTTCTTATTTAATAGTTGAGGGTAGTTCTGGTATTGATGTAATCTTTCATGCTTGCAGTACCATGTAACACATCTATATGATGCCCACAAATCCATGTTTTATTATCTTTATTTATTTGTATCACACCTGTAGCACACCCTTGTGCTCCTTATTTTATGAGCCAGTAGTGTGCATACCTTGCTTTTATATGTGTCAATTAATTTTTAAAAAGCATATGATAACGTAGAGAAAATGCCAGACACTTGTACGCCACAAAGGCACATTCTGACAGTCTTCCATAAGTATATTGCACTAAAAGTATATGCATGCTCCCCCAGTGTAGTCACCATTTCTTTACTGGTGAAGTTTTATCCTTGTTTTCTTCATATGCGATAGGTAGTCTCTCCGTATACCCACAGTACAGCAGTGTGTGTTGTTTCAAAATTAATGCTGCATGTGCAAAAACACTGACTTGATATAAGCTGAGCAGTCTGCCAGTGTGATTATGTTACATCTGAGCTTCAAGCTTCTTATGACTGGCCCCAGTCCTTCCTGTAGCTTCCACCCACTTTCATAAGTTTGTATGTTTAAAATATTGAAGTAACGCTTCTTATTACATAGTAAAATGTATGTGTTTTCTAAGTACAGTGTGTCTAGACACATGTCAGGAAGATAAGGCACAGTGTGTTGTGTAGTATTGTAGTCTCGTAATTTGTTACTGCCTTGCAACCCCTTCTGTTTATATTTGTTTTAGCATTGTAGAGAACTAAATGGTAGAAGTCTGCATTTTTTTTCAGGTAAAGCATCACCAGATTGATGGGGATCCATTGAGATAGTTTCCCACCAGTGTTTATGGTAAGTGCATTCCCATTTTATCATTCAAGTCTTTGTAACATATCATGAAACCACATATATACTGTGCAAGTACCAGCTTCAAAATGAATTAAAAATATATCCAAGGTTTATTTCTTTATAATAGAGTCTAATTGCTATGGTCTGATGTGTTCAGGTCTGGAGAGAAGACACGTTTTTGCTCTGTTTTGCATTCCTATGTAGATTGGATTTTGTAAACTGTCTGCAGCTCAGTATAGAAAGTATGATGATGATATTGGGTTTGTTTAATGATGTTTAGAGTATGTAGCTTTGTGGGATTAGCAGTGTATTAGGAGTTAGGCTTCCAGACAAATGGAATGTGTATTGTTTACAAACACAATAAGCAAAAGGAGACCTAAAACGAAATACTGTGACGCTCCAATTGGTACTGTTCTCATGAAAGAGAACATTTTTCTCCATCTCGCAGTCTGCTAGTCAACAAAAAGTTCTTTACAGCCATTCAGATAACACTGAAAATTGTACAGTGTATTTATGGCAGATGCATGAACTGTGCAAGCCAGTCCATCCTATTACAGACAGCACTCTCCAATGTTCATAACATCCAAATTAATCTTAAAATTTGAGATGGTTCAAAAATGCAAAGAATGTACTCTCCTGTCTAAATTGTGTCACTTTTTATTAATAAAAGCTGGAGGTTAAAGTGAAGGCAGTTATAGTTGCATTCAAAGGAGCATGTTTGGTTTGCATTTAGAGAGCTGTACTTCTCATAATCATCTTTTTTTTTTTAATTAAGGATTGCGTAGATGTGGTGTATGGGTGATGGGAAGAGTTCAGGTACCATGTGCTATATGCTTTTATTAGTAAATAATTGCACTACAAAAAAGCTAGTGTTCTTGTATTCCAGTCACAGCTACCTAATCCAGAACAAGCAGTTTGCCCTTTTAACAAACATTACAACAATAATAGTGAAACTCACTGTTAAGAGCTTCTGTTGCTTCATACACTAAGGATAGCTATGGTTCTTTTCTTATGTACTCCAAAATCACTGACCTGGTGCTATCTGTTCATTATTGATAACAGATGGGTGTAAGATCCCACCTCGGATCTTAGCTGGCACTGAAAGGCAGCTCCTGACCTCAAGCTCCTCCCCTTCCAAAGGTCCCTTGCTACCTACAATCCTCAGATCTCATTTGCCGCAATTTCAAAATAGACGTGTTCCTGAAGCTTTTGTTCACCCTTTTCAGACAAGTGCTTTTTTTCTATTTTTCGGGGTCTGTCTTTTTCCCTTTTTATTCACCTACCTACTTACTTCTTCCTAAGTAGTCTCCTCCCGGTAGCTTTTTTGAGTAGTTTATTAGGTCCTTCCCGGGTTTTTTCTATCCCTCTCTTTTCTCTGTCTAGTGTGTTTACTGCATAGGAGAGTCACATCTGGAGTTTGAATGTGACATCTTCACCGGATTCAACCCCAGGGCTCTCCTAGAGAGTAGGAACAAATTTCTGCTGAAGGGGCTTGCTAAATGGGGTCCCCTGGTCTCGGGTTTTCCTTCTAAGCCTCCTTTGGATCCCAAGAGGAAGTCTTTTTCCTCTTGGGATTTGCCCACCAAAACGCCAAGGCTGTTGGATCATAGTTCCCTGCATCCGAGTCCAGCCTCTGCAGCTTTGGATCTAGACTCTTCAGCTCCAAGAGCTCTAGCTTCCCCTATTGGATTTGAGTCCTTGGAGCCTCGGAGGTCCTTGGATCGGATCCAACCCGACCTAGACCACCCTCAGATCCAAACCCTCTGTTGGATCTGACTGTGGTTCCTCCTAAGTCTTCAGATCCGACCAGACCCTTGGATCTGACGGTTTTGTCAGATCCAATCATTATTGAAGACCCTCCTGCCACTCTAGGAGATCGGATCCAATGGTGTCTAGCAGGCCTCCTTCACGAGACCATAGGCTATCAGCTAGATCAGGCTATTCCTCCCTATCCTCCCATTCCACAAGGAGTCTGCTCCCCTCAGACATGAATAAGATGATGAAGAGATTTCTCAAGACTCAAATCGAGCTGGGCTTGTTGCCATCCACTGGCCATTTGCCCAGGGGGACCTTCACCATCCATAGAACTCCTCTCTTCCTGACCGACCCATCTGGGTTTGGTTCCCAAGGATCAAAGCATCCCTAGAGAGAGGCCAATGGTGTCGGTATTGCTTCCTTTCCCACATTGTCTGGGTCCCTGGCATCAGCAACGTTGCCCTTGAAGCTGGTGATGCCTCAGCCCCACGAGGTCAGTGGGGGGTCACCTGGGAGAGGGGTCCAGGCCAGAGTTTTCAGACCATTCCCTCCCTTTGGGAGCCTCTGATTTAGACAGCTCTGGGCCATTATTGTCTGTGGACAGCGGTGGTATGTTTGGGTCCTGCCTTCCTTCCCTGTCGGCAGTGAACGGTTGGGATGAGTGGGAGCCTCTTTCAGTCTGTCGGGTTTCCGGGCAATGGAGAATACTATCTCCGGATGGGCAGCTGCATCTACCTTGGTTCTAGATCCTCCCCAGCCTCGTTCGACATTGGGTAGCGAGACCTCATCATCCTACCAGGGTCAGCCCTCCCATGAGCATCTTCAGACAGGCATTACCCCCATTGGGGTCCCTTCCTCTTCCAAGTCCTCCCTGGAGCCCATCGTGGAGAAGCCTCCCTGGAAGAGGACGTGCAAGAGAAGACACTTGACTCTCCTTGAGAGTCCCTCACTGAGGACATGGATTTTGAGGAAGGAGACTGGTTCCCCAGACTTCCGTCTGAGGAGGTATCCTTTGGGGACATCCTTGAGATCCTTAAAGAGCGAGGTGGTTGATCTTCCCCCACCCTGTCTTCTGAGGAATACGTGTTCCTGAAGGTCTTTGGGATGGGCCCATCTTTCACCTGGCTGTCTCCCCATGCTGATGAGCTTGTCCAGCTCATTTCCAGCAGGGCGTGGAAGGAGCTGGACACAATAGAACCTCTACCTAAACAAGCCGATAAATTCCTGAGTCTCCCTAAAGATAAGACCTTTTGGAGCAAAGGCATTCCCGTTGATGCCATTGTGATGGCTGCAACTATCAGAAAGGAGCTCGCTGAACACAGCTCCATGGTCCATCCTCCGATCAGGGAGTCTTGGGTGACTGACCGATTTGGGAAGTGCTTGTTTGCCTTGGCTGCATTCAGACTGAGAACAAAAACTACATGGCACATTTTACTCGGCTGCAAAGGGACTTGGTATCAGAACTCTCCACTTCCTTTTCTGAGTTGGTGTCTCCGGAGAGTCTTAAGTTAGTCTCTCCAAAGGTATCTACTCTGACTTCCCTAGCTAATGCCTCAATGAGGTTGATCTCTAATGCGGTGGAGGCCACCTCTCGAGTGGTGGGTATGGGCATTACTATTAGTTGTCATGCCTGGGTTCACCTTTGTGGGTTTGCAGAAAACTTCAAGGTGTCATTTACTAATGCCTCTTTCAATGGGTCAACACTGTTTGGTCCCTCAATCAAAGAAACCGTAACCCGTAGTAAGCAGGAGGGAAAGACTCTGTCCGCAGTCGGGATCAAGTTTTCTACTCCCCATCGATCTTTTTCCAAGAATCAGAGGGGTAGTAAGAAACTGTGGTTCCACAGGTCTCAGTCTTCCTTCAAGGATGCTCCGCAGGAATCCTCTTCTTCTGGCCGGGGAAGTGGGTTTGATAGCAGACACCACCCCAGAGGCAGAGGAGGTCTGCAGAACCAAGGCTCCTGGGAACCCTTTTCAGAGAAGCCCCCTCAGCGTTCCTGAAGTGCTGCTTGGCTGTCCTGTCTTGCAAGCAGTTGGGGGTCAACTCTGCCTATACACACTAGCCTAGACATCTATTACCCTTAGATTAGTGCGTGCTAAACATTGTATCCAGGGGATAATGCATACTCTTTTTTTCAGTCCCCTCCAACTTAAAAGTCTCTCCCGGAAGTTCCACCCCACCAAAGGGAGTTGGCCCTCTTCGAGGTTCAAGCCCTCCTTCAAAAAAGAGCCTTCCAGGAGGTCCCAACAGGAAAACGAGGGTCCAGAACTTACATGGGCTTCTTTTTGGTGCCCAAGAAAACTGGGGACCTATGTCCTATTCTGGACCTCGGTGTTCTAAATTTGTCGGTCAAGAAGTCAAAGTTCTGGATGGTCACTGCTCAGTCCATTCTGCCGCTTCTGCGCAAGGACGATTGGATTTGCTCAGTGGATCTCAAGGATGCGTACTATCACATAAAAATTGACAGACGCGCTCCAAGAGATACCTGCGCTTTTGGCTGGGGGCCAGTCACTACCAATTCAGAATTCAGAGCCCTGCCCTTCTAACTCACCTCAGCCCCTGGGTGTTCACTAAATGTATGACAGTGGTAGCAGCCCATCTCTGGCTGCAAGGTTGCCAGGTCTTTCCATACCTGGACGATTGGCTCCTCACAGCACCCCCAAGGCATCAAATCACTCTGGCCACGGATTATACACTCAGTCTGTTTCAGGACCTAGGCATCACAGTCAGTCTGCCCAAATCTCATCTTGTCCCATGCTACTGCCTGGAATTTATTGGGGTCCTTCTGGACACGGTGTCAGAGACTATACAGCACTTCCCCTGTGCAGAGTCAAGATGATTCAGGAACAGGTCTGTCGTCTCCTGGATCTGGAGCATCGCTCCATACATTTAATCTTGCAAGCGCTCTGCTCAGTGGCAGTGGGGATTCAGTTAGTTCCTCTCACCAGATATCACGGGCAAGTTCTACAATGGGCCTTTGTGGTGAAGTGTTCAGCCCACCTTCATCCCATGTCCATGACTGTCAGGATTTCTCAAGTCTGCAGGCGTCACCTTGCTTGGTGTCTCCAAGCCCAAGCCCTTCTTCTAGATAGACCCTTTTGTCTTCCCCAATCCCAAACCATTGTGACCACAGACGCCTTCCTTTTGGGGTGGGGGGGGGTATTATCAGAGAAGGACTGTCCAAGGCACATGGTCCCCTTTAGAGACCAAATTGCACATCAGTGACCTGGAGATGAGAGCATTCCTTCTAATGTTGCAAGCCTTCCAAGACTGCCTCTCGGGACCATTCCAGTTTAGATAGACAACGTGGCGGTGGTCTGGTACATCAGCATACAGGGGGGAACATGTTATTATCCCCTGTGCAGAGAGGCCACGAGAGTGTAGGAATGGGTGATGCCTTCCAGGTGCTTTCTTCTTGCAACACACATTCCAGGCAGTTCCAAAGTGTTAGCTGACAAAATCAGCAGATCTATCCTGAGTCCTCATGAGTGCTCCCTGAATCTGTCAGTGGCACATCAGATATTCAACCATTGGAGTCTCCCCTGCTGCGATCTCTTTGCCTGTCCGATCAGTCACAAATGCAGCAAATACTTTGCTCTGATCCCCCAGTGGGGGAGTTGCCCAGGGACGCTCTGGTCCATCGGGTCTTCTGTATGCCTATCCACCAATCCCCTTATTCCCACAATCTCGCAGAAAGCTCATCATGTGAAGACTCTTCTCATCCTCATTGCCCTCCTACTAGCCTCATCAGGTGTGGTTTTCCCTCCTTTGGTCTCATCGAAAATATCCGGCCTTGGATATTAGATCCAGACCGGATCTCATTTCCTATCCATGGGGCCTTCCTCTTCCCAACCTTCAGTCTCTTTGGCTGACTGCTTGGTACCCCCAGTTCCAGTGATTATAGCCCAGTCCAGGCTTCCTTCCACAGTTAAGGACATTATTTTGATTTCTCAGAAGCCTTCTAATAAGAAGGTATATTCCAGTAAATGGAAAAGGTTTACTATTTGGGCTCAACAGTGAAACTTGGATCCTTTTTCGGCTTCTATTTCTGACATTTTGTTGTTCCTGGCCTCTCTTTTTCAACAAGGGGCTAGTTTCTCTACAAACTTCAATTGGCTGCTATATCCAACTTCCATTTAAAAGAAAGTCCCACTTTCTCTTCTAGGCTGTGCAGGGCCTTCCTCAATGGGGTCTTTTTGCTCAGAACTCCTATCAAAGATCCTTCCCCTCCTTGGGACCTCACTCTGGTGCTACAGTCCTTGACAAAACAGCCTTTTGAGTCTGCGGCTACCTGCAATCTCAAGTTCCTGTCTTGGAAGATGCCCTTTTTGGTGGCTGTTACCTTAGCCAAGAGGGTCTCCAAATTGCAGGCTCTTTGCTTTAAGCCCCCCCTTCACAATTTTCCTTAAGGATAAGGTGTCTGTCAGGACCAATCCTTCCTTCATTCCTAAGGTAGACTTAGAGGCTAATCTTAACCAGTCGCTTCAACTTTCTGTCTTTTTCCCAGTTTTTCAAATAAAGGGGGATATAGGCTGCATTGTCTGGATGTACATAGGCAGTTACATTTTTACTCGAAGAGAACAAAAAATTTTCGAAAATCCGATCAACTTTTTGTGGCCTTTTTCTCAGGCTAAGTAAGGTCAGGCAATTTCCAAAGTTTCTATTTCTCATTGGATAGGTAGCTGTATTGGTTATATTTATGAGAGCAATCACATGGCGCTATCTAGGCCAGTTAAAGCTCAGTCCACTAGGTTGGTGGCCACATTTTCTGCATTCTTGACAAGGCTTTCCTTATGTGATATTTGTGCTGCAGCCACTTGGCCTAATCCACATACCTTTGTGGCACTTTTTAAGTTGGACTTGGTGTCTAGGGGCAGGGTTTCCCTTGGTTCTTCTGTGCTCTGGCATATACTTCCATGAGACCTCCAAGGGTTGTTGGTAGCTGGGGACTCTGAACCATCCATGATCAATAATGACACAGACAGCACCAGATAAAGAACTATGTATTTACCATAACTTGAAATCTGGGCTGTCCAGTGTCATTATTCATCACGTTCCCACCCTCCTTCCCCCTCCTTCTGGTGTCTGGGGAATTATGGAGGAATGTTTCCTTGATATCCTTTTCCATTTTGGAGGCAGTCTTCACTGCCCTCTTTTTCTATCCAGCAAACTCGATCTGAGGGTTGTGGGTAGCAAGGGATCATAAGAAGGGGAGAAGCTTGAGCTCAGGAGCTATCTTTTAGTGCCGGCTCTGATCCGAGGTCAGATCCTACACCCATCCATGATGAATAATGACACTGGATAGCCCAGATTCCAAGTTATGGTAAGTACATAACTCTTTTATTCTAGTTCAACAAATAGAATAATTTCACAAAGTTACGGCATTATTACTTGTAATTTGAAAGTCTGGGCACATCGCTTTTTGGTTCTGCCAAATGTTTATACAAGATACTGAGGAACTATAACATTTAGCACAAATGCCTATAATACAGAAAGGACAAAAACTCAAAGAATAAGCAATTTTTCCGGGGTGCAACCTACCCCCCATACCACTCCATGTGGGGAACCAGCCTCTTCGGACCCAAGACCATGCTCATATTACATACAGCTCCATGGTTGCACAAGCTCAAAGAAGGAAGAAGTCTTCCAAAACAAACAAATTATTGCTGATGCACAAATAAAAAATGTGCTGGGAGTGATTTCATGTGAAAATGGTCAGTGACATTTTCCTCTGCATCTTATAATTCAGGTACTTGTAGCTCAGAGAATGTAATCTTAGCCAGCTGTAAAAATACTGTATCTTTTTTGTAATACTTAAAACACTCTCTGTCTCCAACATGTTTTGCCTTTTCTTTTTATTTCATTTTTGTATGTTACAGTTTTCCATGCTGGGCCAGGTGACAAGTGGCATTAGCATTGTTTAGTTACTGTAAGGCTGCTTATTTCTACATAGGTGCTAACAGGGTATAGTATTATTAACAATTATAACCAGATACTTCTAAAAATTAAAAAAAAAATATTACTGCTGCCATTCTCTATACATTTACATTCTGGGTGCATGAGACTAGTTGCTACTTAAAAGGCTATGTTTACGTAATGATGGTGAAGTCTAAAATCAGTAATGGCATGGATACTGCTGTTAATTAGATGCAGAAGATTTTTTTATGAATTGCTTTCCTTTGATATTAGGTTAAAGGAGATGGAATTTATATTGGAAAATGGCAATATCTTTTGTGGGACCTTCTTTTTAAATTGCCTGTTTGATAGCTTTTTTCCATGTATTGGGAGGGTAGCATTCTGTAATACTTCTGTTGAATACAGTTTTAATTGGTCAAGCTAGCTTATTAACTTCTAGAGGGATGATTGTAGGTGATAGTTGAACTACAACTTAAGCATTACGGTTTTTCATTTGGCATAGTGGATGCTTAAAATGGCTAGTGACAGAGGCTGGATGGTAAATAGTAAAGGTTTAGGCTTACTCTTTAGGTTGATTTTGAATGGCAGTGCTGCAAGCTTGTTGGGGTGGGGTGAGGTTAACAACATTGCTTTTGAATCCACTATACAATTCTTTGGAAGTTTTTTGTATTGGTTTGATGAGGATAATCCTGACCTTTGCAAGGTTCAATCCTGACATCTGGCCAATGCCTGTTTTGAGTTTGAATGCTCTCCCTGTGTTTCTGTGGATTCCTTCCACCTCTGAAAAACATACTTAGTGTTTCTATCTCAAACTCAACCAAGAATGGAGCTGTGGGCAGCAGCACACTCTCTAGATGGCCCCCTATAGGAGGAAGAGTTGTACAGACCAACTTCTTTAGGCATCTACTGTGGTGCTCACTATCCTCAAGATAGGAGAACACGGATCACCAACTGCATGCTGTAGCAGGTCTAGTCACTCGACAGATCACAGACTGCATGCCGTAGCAGGGCTAGCCACTCAACGGTAGAACAAATATGGCTGTAGGTGATTCGGTCATGTTCACTAATGTCACCAAAATGGGCATGGGCATTTGCTGGTAATAAGTGGGTTGTGGACCTGGCCTACTACAACCTACTTTAGGGAACCATGCTAATGGTGGGAAGGGTGTATGTGCCATTATTGGCCAGTGTGTGCCTGCAGTAAACCCAAGCAGCCCTGGTCAGTATCCTTCTGTCTGGCTGGTGTCCAGGTGCCCAGCTTGAGTTACCTAGGATAGCTCTGTTAAGCAAAAGCTGGACATAAAACCAATCAACCTGCCAAACATGAATTAAGAATTGTTACATTCAGTGTAGGTTCAATGACAAACTGAAGCTTGGTAGTGGATGATATGATGGTAAGGAGGAGGCTGGACATCCTCATATCCAGGAGACAATATGGAAGGGCAGTGCAGCAAAGCCTCTTGACTTGGGATCCAGAATCTGATACTCATGAGGAGGACAGGCTAGACATAGTGTGGGAATTGTAGTGAGGGAGAAACTTCAGAAGACCGTGAGAGATGTAATCAGAATTAGTGACAAGACTCATGGCAATCAGACTCCAGTGTAAGGATAAGACGGTGTTCATAATCTCAGCCTTTGCCTCATAGCAGGGTTGTGATAGTGAAGAAAAGAGCGCATTCAGGCAGCAGTTGCAAGACCTACTAGATAAAGAAGGATAACATGAATTGGTGTTGATAATGGGGGACCTTAATCCACATATCGGGACAGACAAAACTGGATACGACTGTGTTGGGTCCACATGGGTGGTACAGCAGGAGTAAAGGAGAAGCCATTCTAGACTTCTGTCTTGCAAATGGCTTGATATTAGCCAACATAAGATTCAGCAAGAGAGACAGTCACAAGATCACATACAAGAGTGGCCAACATACAACTAAGGTAGACTTCCTGCTAGTAAAGTAAGGGTACTGGAGTAGAATCAGTGATTGCAAATTCCTTCCCAGTGAAACAGTCTGCCCACAGCATAAACCACTGTTTGCCACAATCAGCTGCAAGCAGTGGCCAGAGAAGGCTCTCAAGACAACAGAGACCAGGCTGAAGAGCTGGGAGTCGAGAAAGTACAACAGTTCAAGGAATTACTCAGGGCTCTAGCACATCAAGAAGAAGAGGAAATAGGTGGAGATGAAGAAGAATGGCATTGTCTCTAAACAGCATATGTGAGGCTTGCAGAACAGATATGTGGCTGAGCTAGGTATGGAAATAAGGTACATATGAAAAGCTGTTGGTGGAATACAGAAGTCCAGGAAGTCATCAAAAGAAAGACAAAGTGCAGGAAAAAGTGTGAGCTAGAAAAGACAGACCGGGCTAGGAAGAAATACTGGTTGGCTGGCAAAGAGTCTAAGAAAGGAGTTACAGTAACAAAGGACAAGTCATCAGAGGCACTCTAGCAGCTTCTGGAAAGTAACTCAGTAAATGGCACAAAGAAATTATATCCGGCTGCAAGGCAGAGACAGAAAGATAAAGAAAATAGTCAGACACCCTTCATAAGGGATGCGAGCAACAACCTACTCACCAGTCCACAGGAAATCAAAGGCAATTGGAAGGAGTACTTCCATCAGCTACTGAATGAAGAAAAACCCATAGAAGCTGTGGTGCTCAGACACAGCCTACAATGAGAGAAGAGGAGGAGCCCCTCATAGGAGAGCACCACTAAGGAAAATGAAGTCTGGGAAAGCAGCAGGCTCAGTTGAGTTCACAGCAGATATGATAAAAGATGTTGGGTGATAGGAGGAAAAAATGTCTCCCAAGGGTACTCATGGTAGTATGAAGAGAAAGGCATATCCCAGATGACCGGAGAATAAGGATACTAGTGGCAGTGTTCTAGAACAAAGGAGATTTATTTATTTATTTGACATTTGGTAACCAGGAAAGTCTAACTGGGTAGAGATTACCCGTTTTCAGCAGTGGCCTGGGGAGAAAAGCTCCACATAAAGTCAGATCCTGGGGAGAAAATCTCCACATAAAGACAGACAGAGAAGAATAGTTAAATGTTGTTGTTGTGTCTTTTGGCTTTTCCCGGTTAGGGGTCGCCACAGCGGAACTCCGGTCCGCTAATGATTGGCAGTAGATTTTTACGTGCCGAGTTGCCGGCACTGACGCACAACCTTCAACGAAGGTACGCCCATTCACGCATGTCTCCACACAGAAGACGCTCTAGCCGAGAATCGAACATGACAACGTCTTACTGTGAGGCGACAACGCTACCGCAGCACCACCACCGCAGTTAGAGAAGAATAGTTAAATATAAGACAATAAACAATGAGAAATTACATATGGTAAAATATTATATAGATTATAAAAAATACATTACTGGATACAAGATTTTACTAGCAGGAATTAACAGGACTTTATAAGCAGGGGTTAAACCTACACTTTATATTCTGGTTGAAGGTGATACAGAGTGAATAAATTAATTGGTGGAGGGAGAAGAATAGAGAGAGAGAGTAAAAAGTGTAAAGGTAGAGAGTTCTAGGTTGAAAGGTTATAGAAATTATGGTAAACAGCAAGAAAGTTAATAAGACTAGGAGGATATTACAGACATGACAAGATGATAGCTAGATAGGAGAAGAACATGAGAATACCCAAGATTTGGAAAGATGTTCTTTAAGGAGGGACTTCAATGTTTGGTAGAGTGGGACTTGTCTAATAGTTAGTGGCAAGTTGTTCCAAGATTTGGCTACACACTATGAGTAGAGACTGAGGCTGCTGGACCTCAGAGGTTTATAAATAGATAGACAGAAGTTGTTAATCTGAAGAGTGTAGATCCTGATGAGGAAGATAGTATTGGAAGATGGAGGAGATAGCAGGAGAAACTAGGGGGTTGTTGAGTAATTTCTGAGCAAGAAGTAGCTGTTTCATGTGTAGTTTCAGTGGAAGTTCGGGCTAGTTAAGCAGTTTAAGAGATAGGCAGTGATGATATTCAAAACGTCTGGCAGTACAGAGGTATCAGACTCCTGTCACATTGCATGAAAGTGCTGGAGAGAATGAGTGATAAAAAAATATGCAGAGTAGTATAAAGTAAGATGGGAGATGAGCAGTTAAGATTCAGATGAGGATGCAGCCAAACTGACCCAATGTATGCAGTGAGAGATAATTGAGAAGAAGCTAGAGATGAGGAAAGAGTCCAGCTGGGCTTTCCTTGACTTGGATAAAGCATGTGGCAAGGTCCCAAGAAATCTGATTTGGGCAGTCCTGTCGTGGTTTTAATTCCAAGAAACATTGATAGAATTTGTGCAAACTATGTACAAGGACCCAATGACTCAAGTACGAACAGTGTTCATTCTAACAGAGGGGTTCTCAGTGGGAGTGGATGTGCATTGGTGTTCAGATCTGAGCCTTCTGCTTTTCAGACTGGTGATGGACTACATTAGCAAATGGATCAGAGGGGACAGATCAATAAAGTTGCTATATGCAGACAGTGTGGCATTACAGACAGACTCTGAGCAAGAACTTCAACAAAGGATAGGAGAATGGAATGTAAAAATGAAACACATAGGATGAAACTGAGTACAGATAAGACAGTTGTAATGTCACCAAAGAATGGCGTTCAAAAGAAGCTGAGAATTGAGATAGAAGGGAAACTAGTGGAACAGGTTAACAGCTTCAAGTATCTGGAAGGGGTGAGAGATGAGAAGGAAAATCTCAATGAGAATGTCAAAGCTAGAATCAGAGAGGCTGCAACCAACTGGCACGGGGTATCAGGTGTAATGTATGACAGAAGAATGACAAAGATGCTGAAAAGTAAGGTGTACAAATCAGTGGTGCAACTGTTACTACTGTATGGTACAGAAACCACGGCATTAAAGGCAATGCAATTGAGGAAAGTAGAGGTGATGGAGATGAAGTGCCAGAGATGGGCAGTAGGATATACACTGTGAAACAATCAAATAAGGACATAAGAGCAGAAGTCAAAGTAGCTCCACTTGTGGGAAAGGTAAAAGAAAACAGATTACAGTGGTTTGGGTACGTGTAGAAAAGCCAAAGACAGTCTGATGAAGAAGATGTGGGATGTGGGGCAGACAGGATGAAGGCAAGAGGAAATGAGGGTGTCCAGCAGAGAGGTGGATGGATTGTGTGAGAGAAAAAAAAACCTGAGAGAGTCAGGCATGACTGTTTAAGTAGGTAGGACAGTAGCACTGAACAGAGATTGTGACAGTTGACATGGCACCTCAACCCCATGTTGAAAATGGGAAAAAGGGGGTTGATGAGGAGGAGGATAATATTTTTGGATTTAAAGTTTTGTTAGGGTTTTGTGGTTGCTTTATACATGACCAAGAGGCTTTGCTTTGGATGTAGTGATTTCATGTAAGGTATTAAAATATTTTTATCTGTCTTAAAATTGATATGCTGCCCACAGGGAGCAGTCTTCTTTGCAGGACTAGTAGTGATCTTTAGTCAGACAGAGTGGTAACCGTGAAATAGTCTTGGGGAGAAAAAAGTATGATGAGTTGGCTCTCAGTGCTCTGGCAAACTTTAGTGGACATGTAAGTAACGCCAGTAACCCAGGGGTCAGATTTTTTAATGAAAACTATGTGCATGAATTTTTCATTTTTGTGTTTGATGTTTTAACTTGCTTTGTACTTTTTCTTTGGTGTTGTAAACAGTCTCGATAACTGAGTCCACCTACTTGTTTGTAGAACATGTTCGAAAGTTATAACTTTCTTGATATAAAGCATATTTTCCATGGTGGATCCAAGTGGTAAAGTGCACTAAAACTTTGCTGTAAATGTTATGTTTTTTATTTGCATACTGGTGCATTTGCCACCCAGTTTTGTATCAGTTGCTGTGATCTGACATTTGTAGCACACTGTCAAGTGTTGTTTACTGGTTGGCAGTGACTTCTTAGTGCACATTCTAGAGATGATTAATCTGGGGCTTCTCTGTCATTTGCTGAGTGATAAATGAATGCCTTGCAATATTGTTAACATATGGAGTATCATTTTCTTTTCTTTGTTTTTTTGCTTACTAGTACCTTTTAATGTTGTTGTTTCTTTCGGCTTTTTCTGGTTAGGGCTCGCCACAGCAGAACTCCAGTCCGCTAATGATTGGCAGTAGTTTTACGTGCCGAGTTGCCGGCCCTGACGCACAACCTTCAACGAAGGTACTCCCATTCATGCATGTTTCCACACAGAAGACGCTCTAGCTGAGAATCGAACAGGACAACGTCTTACTAGTACCTTCTAATGTAAAATGTGTAATTCTGATTACATTATTACTACACAAAAAAATTGAGAATAACTCCACTCCCAATGACATCAGTATGGGAAAAGGCAAACATATGTACATGTGGTTATGGAAGCCAAAGATAGATTGCACACCTTGGGGGTGATGGCCTGTTTTCAAACCAGAGCCCCCCCCCTCCCACACACACACACTTTTTAGTCCATATGTAAAGGCATGTTTTCTTTTGGATTCACCTTCCCGATTGTTTTAAATATGTACATATCTAACAGATTGTTTTAAATTATATGTATTATTTCCTAAATTAAATTTTGTTTGTACTTGTTTTAAATTTCAATAGTTTTGAACACTTCCTACAAGATGTTAAACAAACCAGTAATAAAAAAGTAACCTTTTCAGAACATGTTAACCATAAAAGTATACTTTTACTGTTGTCATTATTAACCATTGTCTGTACCCATCAGTTACATCCACATCTGTACATCTGTTTGCAACTCAGTTGTCTCATTTTGAAAAAAGTGGCCACAGAAAACTGTTGCATCTTGCTCTACCACAAATGCACACAAGTCCTGTAAAGGCAGACTCATGCCTATCTAACTTTATCACAACAGCAGAGTTAGCCCCTTTCACCCACAGACAGCTCCTGTACTTAGCAGTTATAGTCACATTGTTGATTCTGTTCACATTAGATATCTGATAATAAGTAAAAAATAAATAAATAAGTAAATAATTTTGTATATTGTAATGTGTTTCAAGTTTACTTCACGCAAAGCCACAGTTTCCACAGTAAAGTATTCCAGCATGTTTTTTACAAATGCATAATGGTCCTGCAAAGCCAGCGTTCATAAACTGAACAAATGAAAAGGAGATAACTTATTTTCAACCATAGACAACCCCCACCCAGCAGTTATAGTCACTTTGGTATGCACACCTCCTCTGATTATGATAAAAATTATACTTTTCAATCTCTTAGTACAAGAATCAGGGATAAGAGTGAATTTAATGAGTGGCAATAACTCAAAATCAGGGACAGATTTAAAATATTGCTTTTAAATTATAAGCAAACTACTGGAATAACAGTCGTTGCATAAACATGTCCTTTTATGAGGATAAGAAATCAGAGATTCAAATATCTGTCATCTTTAGTGACAGTAGTTCTTGATGATTTGCCAGAAATCCACTCACTGTTTGAGGAATACACCAAAAATATGAGACAGAATTGGGGACATTCTGCAAAATCAGGGACAGTTTCAGTTTTATTTTACACTTAATAGCAGCCAGATAGTTAAGAATTCCAACTTTATTTACACAAATGTGCACTACTCATGCAAAGCTATACTGTTTAAACTAAGAGAATAGGTTATTTTCATCCGTAAACAGCTTTCACCTCCACCCTGCAGATATAGCCACTTAGCTGTATACATTTAGTTTGGTTGTAATAAAAATAGCATGTCTTAACGTCTTAGCGCAAGAATCAAGGACAAAAGTAACGAGATGCAATGGTTCAAAATCAGGGACAGATTTTAAATAATATTTTAATGTTTGGAAAGCTGCTAGAATAACAGTTTTTGCACTTTTTTTCTGAAAGGCACAAAGGCTTAAACTGAAACATCTATTATTGTTTAATGATTGTAGTCTTCAGTGATTTGCCAGAAAGCCACACATTATATTGGGAAAGGAAAAGAAAATGGGTGTTAAAATCAGGAACATTTTGGAAAATTAAGACCAGTTTCAAGTTTTTTTAGCAGAAGCAGTAGTCTGGCAGCAAAGTATTGCAACATATTCTATGCAAATGCATACTGATTATGTAAATCCAGACTGTCTAAACTAAGAAAACTGCAAAAGGGTAAATTACTTTCATCTTCAGCCAGCTGCCACTCCCCAGTTAACAGTTGCAGCCATTTTTCTGACTGTGTACCCCTCAGACATATATCTGTGAAAAAAATGGCCCACTAATGCTAAAAGTTCTTCTGACACATTGTGAATGTATGCTGAATGTTTTGGCTTCAGTTTCCTACTGTGAGGAAAAAATCTGCTTTGTGTGGTTTGTAGTTTAGTTTTGTAGGTTACTACTCATTGTTTGAAATGTGTTTGAGGGTATGGGTACTACTTCCAGTGCTACTACCACTGGTAATCTTTTAAGGAGACTTGCATGGCTGCATTTTTAGGACCTCCCAGGAGATGTCAAGAATGAAATTTTGAATTCTCCTTTGTGTAGAGATTTAGTTTTAGGACCCTTTGAAGCAGATGTTATCAAAATGTGTGATGAGAGAGGTAAGATGATTCAGGAAATCTTGTAGAGTTTCAGCCCTCCTTCTCTAAATTCTCAAAGGGATTTTCTACTCCCTTGTCTAATTTTCAAAAGAAGCTCAACAAACAGTCTGCGCAGAATGCAGATGTTTAAAAAGCAGTGGCAGAGGGTTCCAAACAGAATATGGGAACCTCCAGAACAAAGGACAAACAAGTCAGAATGACTATACAAGGGACCTAATTTCCGTCTTCCCACTCTGGCAGTAATTTCCTAACTTGGTGCCAAAGAATCAGTCTGTGATTGTGCCTAAGCTAAAATACTTTCTCTTCACAACCTGTTAGCTCTTCTTGCTCATTTGAGTTTTCTTGTAACCTTGGATTTCAAAGATGGATATCATCACAGTCCTAGTCATTCAATTTTCAGGCATTTCTTAAGGTTTGGTGTGTCTGGCTCACATTGTCAGTTCTGTGCCTTTAGCCATTGGGTTATCCACTGTTCCAAGGGTTTTCACAAAGTGTCCAACATGTCTAGCTCCTGTTATAGCCTATTGCAGACTACAGTGTATCCACATTTTTTAATATGTAGATGACTTGCTTATCTTTGCAGAATCTTTTTCAGTGAGTCAGGAGTCACTGTTCTGGGTAAGACATCTACACAGGCTAGGATTCCAAGAGAACACTCAAAAGTCTTTTTTGACAATGTCACATAGGATTGTGTTTCTGGGGTGCCTGCTAGACACCTCAGCCCAAAGAACTTTTCTTTCACAGGAAAAAAATAGATCTATAGATCTATTCCGGGGGTTTTCCACTCAGATTTCCATCACAGTGCTGGAATGCATCAGATTTCTGGGTCTCATGGCTTTCATGATTCGCATACCACCACTTGTGTAACACAACATAAGAAAGATACAATGATATCTGAAATCTCTGGCTCCAGCATCAACACTCATTGTCTTTTCAAATTCCAGTCCTAGGATTTGTCAAAAGGGAAGTCATTAAGTGAAGACATAAAATTTCTCAGAAACCAGGTCTGCCATTCTCCCATCGAGCTCTATAGCAGTCAGTCACAACATACGCCTCTGACTTTGCTTGGGGAAGCACTGTCAATGGCTGTATAAATGCAGGATCTTTGAAATAAGAAAGACAGACCAAAACATATAAACATAAAAGAGATGCTAGCTGTTTTTAGGGCTGTCAACTCTCTGAATCATCTGTGGCCCTAGGACCTCATCAAGTGGTTGCAGATAATACCACAGTGATGTGGTACATAAGCAAGGGAGAAGCAGATCTTATTTCCTGTATAGATTACCCATTTAGCATGGGATGTAGTAGCTGCATGTCCTCCCCGCAGTCAAGTGGCCTTCAAAAGACATGCATGAATGGGCGTACCTTCATTGAAGGTTGGGTGTCGAGCTGGCACCTTGGCACCGTAAAAATCTACTACCAATCATTAGCGGACCGGAGTTCCGCTGTAGCGACCCCTAACCGGGAAAAGCTGAAAGAAGAACAACAGCATGGGATGTAGCTTTGCAGCAGAAGTATTGTCACCTCATCCAAAGAAAACTACAGGAGCCTTTTTTTAACTGTGTTAAAAGCTTACTGTGACCTGGAACTCATTGCCAGCATATTAATGAATGCATTTTAGTCAGACCTTTGCCCCCAGCCTTCCCTGCTTCTGAATGTACTCTATTCATTGCATCCTGTCATCTATAATTACTCCAGAACAAGTCTTAAATATCCTGTCCAAAACCAAAAACCAACTGTATGTATCCAGACAACATACCAGGCTTTCTCGTTAGCATAGTAGAATACCTCATTGTGATGTCCCACTCTGGGCCAGTAATCAAGGAGCCTGAATCCTCACCACTGACACTGGAGAGGGATGTTCACTTAGAATACAAATGGATACCCTCAGTATTTTCAGATGCAGACCTCTCTGCATCAAGCACAATTTCCCTTAAGAGCACCCAGGGTATGTACTCAGTCCGGGAGCTGGTTCCTCTCTGTATCTGTCCAAATCCCCAATAAGACTCCCCACTGGCGCAGCTTAGAGTTGAGTCCTTAGTTGAGGTTCCAAGCTAAGTCCTCCCACACCCTCTCTGTGAAACCAGTGATTTGTGTCTCTGCTGCAAGCAGCTGACACACACACACAAACTGGGATAGGCTGGCGTAGATTTACCTGCTGTGTCCCTTTCTGCTCAGACTATAAGGTAGTTATCACTGCCACCAGAACCCCTGCCAGCTACTTTAAGGCTCTTACAATGGTACCCAATTATACTGAGTGAAATTAATATTAATACACATGGTAATGTTGACCAAACAGCAAGGCTTCAGGAGTGGCCAGAGCTGTCACCAAATAAATATATGCAAATACTCTTAAAGCTTAAATATTTTCTAAAAAGGACAAGCCACAATGAAAAGGTTAAATATATTTAGTAATAAATAATAAAAGAATGTGGAAATACTAAATAATTATTTACAGTAAACACCAGAGTTTCATTTACAGGGAATATTAAAAATAAAACTGATGGAAATGCTCACACAGTTATAGAAAAACATTATTTAGCTAGTATCATTGTCTATTCCTGATTGGCTAAAAGAATTACTGTTCTTACTGAATAGAGCAAGGCTAGATGGATGAGTTTTCCTTGTTGTCAGATCCGAGACAGAATACAGAATGCTGCTGAAACTTCATTGTCCTCTAATATTAAAATATTATTTCTGTACAGAATGACATCATCTACATCTGGCTGTTTCTCACACTCTTCCCCATCACTAGAGGCTACCTGGGTTTTAGCACCTATGTGTTACCATACACACAGATGGAGGTTTGCTCAGATCTGGTGCAGCTGCTGGAGGTCATAAAACCATTTCAGTCTTCGTACAGGAGCTGCCAACTATTCTCGACTACGGACATTGTGTCTCTGTCTCCATTCAAAACTGTGGGATAACATCTTTATGGCTCGACCCATACAGTAATTTTATTAAAAGAATATTTTGCAAAGTTAGGCGGATTAAGAGTAATCTCTTCACTTCCAGTATATGCTGTTACAATGTATACATTTAAACAGTTAAAAGAATATATGTGCATTTCTTTTCCTTCCAGCAGGTGCACTGTTGATACATTTTAACACAAGCAAACCTCACAAATACATTTTCAGCACAAGCATTTGCACAAATCAGTTTGATATACAAATGACATATAATTATTTACAAAATTCCAGCTAGCTGTGCTAGTATATGTTACAAATCCACTGCCCTGTTTCTCCTCAAATGGCTGGCAGTACCTCCTAAAGGTCACAACAATCAATTCCTTTTTAAAGCTATTCAGCCTTAGTCACTCCACCATGTGCCTGAGGCCTAGAGTTCAGCAATTTTTGTACCCCTCCAGAAGAGTGGCCATTACCACTGACCAGGGTAACTATAGAATCTGATGTTATCTTAGTCACCATTCTTCACGTTTGGGTCTTGGATCCGATATTGGATCTGCTCATCCCCTCCCATGATGCTCTGCTGCATTTAATCCCTCAGATCTCATTTGCCGCCTGATCTAGACAGACGCAGATTGCTCAGCTCCTCATGGTAAGTAAGTAGATGTCTTTGTTTTGGGGATTTTTCCCTTTCGTTCAGCTTCTCCTGTATGGTAGTTATTGGTTTGGCTGTTTTTTGCAGTTATCCCCCCCCCCCCCCGGATTCGACGTAGGTCATTTCCCGTCCTTTTTCTTTTGGGTGTTGTAGCTTCTGTTAAATAGCTCTTTTAGTTATTATTATTATTATTATTATTATTATGTGGTTTGTGGTTTTTTTTGTAGTTTCGGACTGATTACTTGGTATTTGGATTCCGCTTGTGTTTGGGGCTTGTTTTGGATTTTCCTTCGGTTATGTTGTTGGTGTTTGAACCATGTCAGACAAACCCTTGGGTTTCAAGAGATGCTCCTCGTGTAGTCGGAAAATTCCCATTTCCGACTCACACAAGGAGTGTCTCTATTGTTGGGGTGGCAACCATCTAGCGGTTGAGTGCAGTATTTACGCTGCCTTCAACCCCAGAGCCCTGGTCAACCGTCACAACAAATTGCTTATTAAAGGCCTAGTTAAAGGGGGCCCCCTTGGTCACTGCTACCCTGACCAAGGCGGACCCTTCAGGGGTGAGGAAAAAGGTTCCTCCAGATGAGGAGGTCCCTTCCAAATGACCCAGGCTGTTAGATCCCAAGTCCTCGGATCCCACTCCAGCCAGGGCGGTGTCAGATCTGAGAACCTCGAGTCCCAGAGCCTCTAGGGAGTCCACCCCTGGATCAGACTCTATGTCTTGGGAGACTCCATGTCTTCAGATCAGACACTTTCGGTTCCCACCCCCAGATCCAAGGCTCTGGATTCGAGAACTGCGAATCCAAGGATGGGTTTGGCGACCATGGATCCGACCATCTCGGATCCGAGGGATTCAAAAACATTTACCTCAGATCCTCCTTTTCTCTCGGTTCCAAGCAGGTCGAATCCGAGGTCCGTGTCGGAGCCCATTGGGGTGGAGGAGTTTCCCTTGAGAGCAGAACATAGGGTTTATCCTCCACGCGGGCCTCACTCAAGGGAGCACAAGAGGAGATCCTCCGAGTCCAGACACGGCTCCCCAGCCAGGTCCTCCATCTCCTCCTGATCGTCCAGGAGTGTTTTTCCCGTGGATATGGACAGGATGATGCGGTCCTTCTTGAAAGCTCAAGTGGAGATGGGGCTTCTGGCTTCCCCAGCCGACAGGATATGGAACCAGTCTCCCACTCCCCACCTAACCTCTTCTCATCCAACCTTGGGTTTGGAATCCCAGGGACTGGTGCATGGTACGGAGGCAATGGGAGTTTCAGGCCCCAGTTTCGTTCCTACCCCATCGGGATTGGCGATTGGTTCTGTTCCTATGCCCCCTGGGACAGACCATCCCTCCGGCTCAAGCTGCGGATCCGGTGTCCATGGGGTAAGATTCTGGTCCAGGTTTATTGGACCAGTCTCTGTCCCTAGGCACTTCCGCTTTCGACAGCTCTGAGCCGGTGCTGTCCGGTGGCGCGGGGCTTCCGGGGGGTATCTACCCTCTCCTTGGCTGTAGAGTTATTAGCAGGAGAGGGGGATGGGACCTCCATCAGCCCCTCCACTTTCTGGGTGGTGAAAAGGTCTTTCTCTGCTGTCAGTACTGCCTCCCCCTCCACGGTCATCCTACCCAGCCCCAGTATTTGAGCGAACCTACTCATCCTGCTTCCGGTCAGCTCATTCAACCTAGCCTCCGGGGGGGGGCCTCCCCCATAGCGGTCCCCTCCTCTTCTGAGTCTTCCCCACAGCCTCCAGTGGAGGAAATTCCAAGGAAGAGGACATCTCGACCCCCCCCCCCCATGGAGCCTTTAACTGAAGATACAGATGCCGATGAAGGGGATGGGTCCCTGAGATCTCCGCCTGAGGACATCTCCTTTGGAGACATACTCGAGATCCTCAAGGCCAAAAGCAGTTGGTCTGCCCAGTCCCCATCCTCTGAGGAAACCGTATTTGTGGAGGCTTGCAGAACAGGCCCATCTACCTCTTGGGTATCCCCCCTGCTGACCATCTTATCAAACTCATGGCCAGTAGGGCTTGGAAGGAGCCAGATAATGTGGAGCCAGTGCCTAAGAAAGCAGACAAGTTCCTAGGCCCCCCCAGCGGATAAAACCTTCTGGTCCAAGGCAGTCTCAGTTGATGACATTGTGGTGACCGCTGCCATCAAAAAGGAGTTGGGGGAGCAGAGTTCTTCTGTCCACCCTCCCAGTCGTGCATCAGGAGCTCTGGACAGATTCAGAAAGTGGGTGTTCACTTTGGCTCCCTTTAGCCTGTGAGCCTTAAATTATCTTGCTCATTTCACCCATCTCCATAGGGACTTGATTAAGGAGTTATCAACTTCCCTCATGGGGTCCATGTCCGAGGAGGAATTTAAGATTGTTTCTCCCAAACTGGTCACCCTTCATTTGGTAGCTAACTCATCCATGAGGTTACTTTCCAATGCGGTGGAAGGTTCCTCATGAGTGGCGGGTTCAGGCATTGCCATTAGGCGTCATGCCTGGCTGTGCCTATGTGGGTTCGCAGAGGCCTTCAAGACATAATTTATTAACACCCCCTTTGATGGTTCCACTCTCTTTGGTCCTAGCGTAAAAGAGATGTTGACCCACAATGAACAGGAAGGAAAGATGTTGTTGGCTGATGGGATCAGATTTTCTACCCCTCAAAGGTCCATTTTTAAGACCCAGAAAGGCAATAAGAAAATGTGGTTTTGTAAGGAGCAGTCTTCCTTCTGGGATGTTCAAGACGATTCCTCATCCAGGGGACGGGGGAAGAGGTTTCAATGGCAGACTTTGCCCCAGAGGCAGAGGAGGTCCACAGAATCAAGGTTCCAGGGAGCCCTTCTCTGAGAAACCTTTTCAGCATCCCTGAGGGCGTTGCCAGACTGTCCTTCCGTGGAGACAGTTGGGGGTCGGTTGTCTATGCACTCACTAGCCTGGACAAATATTACAAATGATCAGTGGGTGCTGACCATTATATCTAGGGGCTATTGCATGCCCTTTTTGGGGAATCCCCCAAAAATGAGAACTCTTCCGGACGTGCCACCTAGTCAGAAAGAGTTTGCCCAACAGGAGGTTGTGAACCTTCGAAAAAGAGCCATCCAAGAGGTCCCCGCAGGACAGAGAGGATCTGGAACTTATTCCTGCTTCTTTTTAGTTCCAAAGGGAACAGAGGACTAGCGTCCTATTCTGGATCTCAGTCATCTAAACCTGCTTGTACAGAAGTTGAAGTTTCGGATGGCCACTGTGCAGTCGATTGTGCCCCTTTTGCACAGCAATGACTGGATGTGCTCAGTGGATCTCCAGGACGCGTACTATCATATAAAGATCAACTGACAGTCCAGGAGATTTCTCCGCTTTCACTTGGGAGCTGATCACTTTCAGTTAAGGGCCCTGCCCTTTGGTCTCACCTCAGCCCCCGGCAGTGGTGGCAGCTCATCTCTGGCTGCAGGGACTTCAGATGTTTCCCTATTTAGACGATTGGCTCCTAACGGCTCCCACAAAGAATCAACTATTGAACAACATATGTTCCCTACTCTCCCTGTTCCATCATTTGGGAATTACAATAAACCTAGCCAAGTCCTCCTTGATTCCAACTCAACATGTGGAGTTCATAGGCACTCTGTTGGATACCACCTTGCAGATTGCAGCTCTTCCTTTTTGCTGGATGACTGTAATACACTGCCATGTTCAAGTTCTGCTGGAGCAAGCATTCCCTTCGGCTTCACACATCCTCAGGGCTCTAGAATCCTTCGTGGCTGCCATTTATTTGTTTCCGATGGCAAGGTACCACATGAGAGTTCTACAGTGGACCTTTGCAGTTCAATGGTCAGCGTTTCTTCATCCTCTGACATTCACCATTCGCCTCACTTCAGTTTGTCGGAAACATTTCTTGTGGTGGATTTGCTCCCCGGACCTCTTAGTGGGCCGGTCCTTCTCTCCCCCGATTCCCACAGCCACTGCCACCATGGAGGCTTCCCTCCTAGGTTGGGGGGGGGGCATTTCCGGGGAAAGACGGGTCATGGGACATTGGCCTCCTCAGAGACCAAGCTGCACATCAACGTTCTGGAGATAAGAGCAGTCCTTTTATCGTTGCAAGCCTTTCAGGATTGCCTCCCTCAGGGAATGATTGCAGTTCTATCTGACAACATGGCGGTTGTTTGGCATATAGACTAGCAAGGAGGCACACATTCTTATCTGCATTGTCGAGAGGCTATGAGGGTATGGGAATGGGCGATGTCCATGGGGTGCTTTCTCATTGCAGCGCACATTCCCGGAGCATCCAACGTTTTGGTGGACAAATTGAGCAGGGCTGTTCTGAGCCCTCATGAGTGGTCCCTGAATGCAGTGATGGCTCAACAGATTTTCCGTCAGTGGGGATATCCGAGCTGCGATCTGTTTGCATCTCCTCTCAACCACAAATGCAGCAATTTCTTTGCATTGATTCACCCCAGAGGGGGAATCCCCCCAGGGATGCACTCACTCACGATTGGCCTCCGAATCTCCTTTATGCCTTTCCACCTTTACCTTTAATTTCCAGAGTACTTCAAAAAGCCAAACGCCTCAAGGCACAAATGATCCTCATTGCCCCCTTCTGGCCTTGGCAGGTGTGGTTCTCCCTTCTGCGGTTTCACTTGAGGCACCCACCCTGGGTGCTCGATCCATCACTGGATCTAATATCACATCTGTCTTACTTCCACTCCCGAATCTTTAGACTCTTTGTCTGACAGTGTGGTATGTCCACTTCCAGTGATCTTGGCTAAGTCCAGACTAGCCTCACCTGTGAAGGATATTATCCTTGCTTCCCAGAGATTTTCCACTAGGAAAGTGTATATCAGCAAATGGAAGAGATTTTCTATCTGGGCAAAGAACAAGAATCTGGACCCCTTTTTGGCTTCCATTCCCGAGATTCTTCTCTTTCTGTCTTTTCTATTTAAAGAGGGGGGGCTATTTTTTCCGCAATCAAGATTCAATTAGCAGTGATTTCAAATTTTCGTCTTAACGATGAATCTATCTTTTCTTCTCGGCTCTGCAAAGCATTTTTGAAAGGTGTATTTGTTACATCCCCCTGTTAAAGACGCATCTCCACTGTGGGATCTTGCCTTGATGCTGCAGGCATTAACAAAACCCCCTTTCGAACTGGCTGCATCCTGTGATCTCAAATTTCTTTCTTGGAAGACTGCCCTTTTAGTGACAGTAACTTCAGCGAAGAGAGTCTCTGAGCTGCAAGCTCTTACAATTAAGCTGCCCTACTTAATTTTCCATAAGGACAGAGTGTCTCTGAAACCCGATCCATCTTTTATGCCCAAGGTAGCTTCGGAGGCTAATCTCAATCAACGTATTTAACTCCCTGTATTCTTTCCTAATTATGCCAGTAAAGGGGAATGTATTCTGCACACCTTTGATGTTCATCGCCAACTATGTTTCTATATTCATAGGACCAAGGAATTTAGACGTTCAGACCAGTTGTTTGTAGCCTTTTCTGTGAAAAGAAAGCGCAGGGGAATATAGAAAGTTATGGTCTCCCGCTGGATTTCGCAATGCATTTCCTTCATTTACTCTTCAGAAGGTGTTCCTTTATCTGCACCAGCAAAGGCTCATTCCACCAGGGCGGTGTCTACCTCAGCTGTCTTTCCAGATGGTCAGTCCTTAAATGATATTTTTGCAGCAGCGACATGGTCTTCACCTCACATGTTCATCTCCCACCATAAGTTGGATTTGATTTCTAGAGGAAGGGCTTCCTTTGGCTCCACGATTCTTTGGCATGTCCTTCCTTGAGGCCTCCCAAGATTCAGGTAGCTGAGGACTCTGACCCTAATGTGAGGAATGGTGACTAAGATAACATCAGATTAACATTTATGTACTTACCATAACTTGGCATCTGTGTTATTAGTAGTCACCTTTCATCATGGTCCTACCCTCCAGCTCCCTTCCTGAGAGATTAGCAGGATGTTGGTGGACCTGTGTTGGTGGTAGTTATTTTGGTCTGTCTTTCATTATGCAAACTCAATCTGAGAGATTAGTGGGCAGCAGAGCATCATGTGGGGGGGGGGGCGCTTGAGCTAAGCAGTTGTCTGAGTATGCCGGCTCGGATCTGATATCGCATCCAAGGCCCTAACGTGATGAATGGTGACTACAGATAACACAGATGCCAAGTTATGGTAATTACATAACTGTAATTAATTAGCCTTTCCAGCATAATTTATAAAGCAGAGAAAGTTAACATTATGGCCTGATGGAACATTGAGTGAAAGCGTGTTTGCTTTATCTTATAGCATTGACTGAAATGTGTTTTTACTTCAGAACATTGATTTGAACTGTGTTTTCATTACTGTGTATTGATGACACTTTGTGATTATTAAAATATCATGGTCTTACCCCTGGATCTTTGAGCCACACTGTGGGAGAGGCTTCTTTTTGTAAGCAGGAAAAGATACCTCTTGACAATGTTTGAGTGCCATGTCCTAGTTTGTCTTCTTCCAGGGTGATACCTTTAAAGATAAAAACAAAAGGTTAGGCAGTACTCATCTGAAGACATGGTTTCTGTTTGTAAAGATGATTTTTTAATTTATCTTAGCCATGCAATTATTACAAGTTGTTAATCTCAATGCTCAGAAATCCTTATCCGAAGGCAATATCAGCAAAGAAATTCCAAAGGAAAGTTTGACAGGGGATTCTGACATTGAAAGGGCTTCTTCTCCTGTAGATTCCCAAACCCAAAACTCTGATTCTGAAGAAACCTAATCCTCACCACCTCTCTTTTGAGGAATTTTCTTTTTCACAGATTGCTTCCAGGATAAATGAGTTGTTTATATAGGAGCAAGTGGATTTTCTCACTGAACTGAGGTGATATTATATTGTATCAAATGTCAGTAAATATTACAAATCGATATATCTCATTCTACACCCATCCCTCCTATTTTGCCAGCCTAGGAGGATGTGTTTAATGCTGCCTCTAATAATTCTGCCTCTCAATCTTCGGTTCTCAAAAAGCTAGACAGACTTTGTAAAGTATATCAAGTTAAGATATTCTTGTTTTCACATATTGGATCAGACTCTGCTTACATTTTGACCTATTCATCAGCTAGACATGGACTGTTGGTTAATTAATGCTAAACCTTCACCAATGGCTATAGAATGTAAGGTATTGGACAGTTTTGGTAAGAGAATATTCTTATTTTCCACTTTAGTACACAGAATTCAGTCCTCAAGACAGATAGACTTTATAAAGTACCTCAGGCTAAGAAATTCTTTTTAAGTCTTAGCTGGACATTGACTTTTGATCAGTACAAACCCTTCAGCAGTGGCTGTAAAAGGTAAGATATTTTACAGGTTTGGTAAAATAATTTTCTTGTCTTCCACTTTAGTATACAGAATTCTTAGCTACCAGGCACATATGTGTAAGCTGATTCAGAGTTGCGAAGACAGTTTGAGGGAGTACTCTGACACACTTCAGAATTTAGCATCTGAAGTAGTTGGCTTCATTTGGTCTTCAACCTGTGGGTCTATGGATCCGAATCGGATTTGACACGGCCGCATCACTAGTATCTGATCCGAGCTCCAAGCTCCTCCCCTTACCTACAATGCCCCATGTCTCCTTCCTCTCTTCAGATTTTGTTTGCAGCTATTCAGCTAAGCGTCGTGGTCTAAAGCTCCAAGGGTTTTTTGGGTGAGTAATTGAAATCTTTTCAGGGTTCTGTTCTTTCTCTACTTTTCTCTTTCCCACACCTCTCCTACCCGCGTTGACACATCAGTTGTTAAAAAAAATTTTTTTTTATATAGTAGTTGTCGTGGTGTTGTAGTTCAACTTGGCCTTCCCATTCCCTTTTCTTGTGAGTGAGTGCTTTTGTGTGCCTGTGTATTTCCTTTTTCCCTTTCAGGCATTAGGATGGCTGATACTCCTAAACCTGTGTTTAGGAACTGCACAGAGTTTGGTCATAAGCTCTCTCCGTCTGATGGCCACTCTCTGTGTGTAGTTTGGGCATGACCCATTTGCTTACCTCCTGCTCCATTTGTGTGGGCTTCAACCTGTGGGCCCTTAAGGACAGGAGAGCTAAGCTTGTTTTAAAAGGCTTGCTTCCCTCATTGGGGTGGCTGTCCCCGCAACCTCGCCTTCTTCCTCTTCTTCCACTGCTCCCACATCTTCTCCTTCCCAGAAATTTAAGACTCATCCTCCCACCATGGGGTCTAGGGAAGGAGACAGGCATCAGAGAAAGGAGAAACTGTGCAAACGGTCTCCGGACCGTTCAGCTCCAGTAGGACCTCCAGCCATGTGTAAAACCCCCAGCAGGCCCAGCACTCCCCGGCTCTACTCTCCCAGGTTTTCCCCTGAGGTGGAAGTGTAGAGGTCTGTCACCTCATCGGCTCTCCTGGCTGATGTCAGTGGTTTCTTCCCGGTCAACCCATAGTTTGATTAAGGCAGAGATGGACAGGATGATGTGGAATTTCATCCGCACCCAAATCCAGATGGGCAGTCTTGCCGGCCCCCTCTCCCTTCGGAGCGGGGAGCTTGCAGACCTTTTTCACCCCATATCTCCTTCTCCAATCCGACCTTCGGTTTCAGAGTCTTTGGATCAGAGGACTCTCAAGGTCGGTGTGTTGGCGCCGATGATACGTTGTACCTCGATGCCGGCCACTGCCTTGAGTGTGTCGGATCCAATCTCCTGGAGCTCTAACCTCGGCATTGGATCTGAGGGGGTTCTGTTGACTCAGAGTATATTGGAGTGTAGTCTCCCCCTTGGCGTCTCAGCACCCGCAGTCTCGGCTCCAGCTCCCCCGTCAGATCCGAGGGGAACGGCTCCGTTGGTAGTTTCTCAGGATGTCTGCTCCCCTTTGGCATTTGACATGGTGGAGAGGGTATTTTTGAGCTTGTCGAGGCCCCTGACCATCTCGTCTTCGGACTTCACCCTGACCCCCTCTGTTTTGGGTATGGCCCTGACCTTCCTGCCGTCTCAGGGACAGCCTGTGCAGGTTTTGTCTCAGCAAGCCCCCACACGGGAGCAACAAGAGGTTAGCAAGTTCCCCCCAGAGAGCCCCACTAAGGAGGTTCCACGCAAACGGACATGCACAAGGAGGCACTTGGACTCCAGTCCAGAGTCCCTCACCGAAGACACTGACCTGGAGGAAGGGGAAGGTTCCCCTTGATCTCCCTCCAAGGATGTCTCCTTTGGAGACATCATGGAACTCCTTCAACAGAGGGAGGGGTGCTCCACCCAAAAACCGACCTCTGATGAGTCAGTGTTCCTAGAGGCATTCGGCACAGGCCCATCTACTTCCTGGGTGTTCCCTCGCGGATCTGCGTATGGACCTCATTGCATCTCGAGTGTGGAAGCAACCGGACATTGTGGAGCTCATCCCTAGGCGCCCAGACAAAGTTCTCAGCCTCCCACCAAAGAGGATTAGTTGGAGCAAGGGGTCCCCTGTGGATGCTATATGGTGGTGGCTGCCGCCACGAAAAAAGACCTCACGCAGGAGAGCTCTACGGTCCATGGACCATCTCGGGAAGCGGGTGTATGCTTCAGCCACCTTTACTATATGGGAGCTGAAGTACATGGCACACGTCATTTGATTGCAGAGAGACCTAGTCAAGGAAGTCGCTGAGTCGCCCCTAGACCCCGTGACGGCAGAGGGCAAGGAGGAGTTTTCCACATGGATAGCCACTCTCAAAGCGGTAGCTAACACGTCCATACATCTTCTCTCCTGTGCTATGAAGGGAGCCGCCAGGGCGGCCAGTTCTGGCATTCCCATGAGGTTCCATGCCTGGCTCCAGCTGTGTCAGTTCACAGAATCCTTCAAGGCATCTTTTGTAAATGCCCCTTATGATGGTTCTTCACTGTTTGGGAAAACAGTTTGTGATTTGAAAAGGATGGGAAGACACTGTCTGCCATTGGGATCTGCTTCTCTGCCCCTCAAAGATCCTTCTGTAGGAATCAGTGAGGGACAAGGAAGATGTGGTTCCGAAAGTCTCAGTTCTCCCGGGACACTCAGGACTCGCCTTCCCCCAGAGACAGAGGGGGGTTATGACAGACTCCATCCAAGAGGCAGAGGGGGTCCATTGAATTCTGGGTCTCGAGAGCCTTTCTCGGACAAACCCGCACAGCAACCCTGAGGGGCTGCCCAACTGCTCCTCTCTGGAGGCAGTCGGGAGACGCCTTTCGCTACACCCAACGGCATGAGAGTCCGTAACTTCAGACCATTGAGTGTTGCAAGTTATATCCAGATGTTATTCCATCCCATTCACCGAACCACCTCTCCCACCAAAACGCCTCCCAGACGTTCCACCCACACAAAGGGAGGCAGCAGCTCTAGAAATCGACAAGCTGCTCAGAAAACGAGTCGTCTATCCCATCCCCCTAGACCAATCTGGATCAGGCATTTATTCCAGGTTCTTTTTAGCGCCAAAGAAAATGGGGGACCCAAGACCCATCCTGGATCTATCTACCTTGAACCTGTCAATAGCTAAGGAGACATTCCAGATGGTCACTCTTCAATACATCCTGCCCTGCCTTCAGGAGAAAGATTGGATGTGCTCAACCGACCTCCAGGGCATGTACTATCATACCAAGATAGACAGATGCTCCTGCAGGTTTCTCCACTTTCAGTTGGGAACGAGTCATTATCAGTTCAGAGCCCTCCTATTTGGTCTCACCACAGCCCCGAGGGTGTTCAACAAAGTGATGTCAGTTTTAGCGGCTCACTTGTTTCAGGGAATTCAGGTCTTCCCTTACCTGGATGACTGTCTCTTTGCTGCCCCCACCAAGCATCTACTCTGCCAAGCCAGGAACTATTTCCTAATATTAGCAAACAGCTTGGGCATTACCGTAAATATCAGCAAATCTTCACTGATCCTGGTTCAAGTTCTGGAATTCATTGGTGCTCGGCTGGATACTATACAAATGAAAGTTTACCTCACCCTAGAAGGGGTACACAACCTCAGGGTTCATGTCTCCGACATCTTCCGAGTTCATCTTCCTACAGCAGAGACAGTTCTGCGGGCACTGGGGTCCATGGCAACCACAATCACTCTTTTACTCCTTGCTCGGCTACACATGTGAATTCTTCAGTGGACACTAGCAGTCCAGTGGTCTCTACTAGATCTTCCTCTATCCCATCCATTCCGTATCTTTTGGGTTTGCAGGGACTCTCTTCTGTGGTGGATTCTTTCCCCGGATCTTGTCAGGGGATGCCCCTTTCTTCCAGCCCTTCCCAAAACCACGGTGACCACAGACACCTCCCAGCTGGGGGGGGGGCATTGCTTGGGAAGGACAGTCCAAGGCACGTGGCCCCCCTCCGAGAGCAATCTGCATATCAACGTCCTGCAGATGAGGACAGTGCTTCTAACGTTGCAAGTTCTCTATGCCCATCTTCCTCTAGGGACCATTGCGATCCAGACAGACAGCATGTCAGTAGTCTGGTACATCAACAAACAAGGAGGAACCAGATCTTACCCCCTTTGTCGAGAAGCCATGAGAGTGTGAGAATGGGCGATTTCCACCGGCCATTTTCTGATGGCAACGCACATTCTGGGATGGTCCAACATTGTAGCGGACAAGCTCAGCAGGACTATTCTGATGCCTTACGAGTGGTCTTTGAATCGTTCTGTAGTGGAAGAGAGCTTCCTTAAGTGGGGTCAGCCTTGCTGCAGTCTCTTCGCATCTCTTTCCAACGTGAAATGCAGTGAGTTCTTCATTCTGAACCCCCCTCAGGGTGAAGCCCCCAGAGACACTCTAGTACGTTTGGCCTCCTGGTCTTTTTTATGTCTATCCTCCGTTACCTCTCATCCCGAAGTTTCTACAGAAAGCTCACAGGCTGGGGAATATAGTAATTCTCATTGCCCCATTCTGGCCTCTTCAAGTCTTGTTCCCCTCCCTTTGGTCTCATCTAGTAGTTCCATTATGGATCTTGGATCTGATTCCAGATCTCATTTCACATCCCTCAGGGATTCCTTACCCAGACCTGGACAGTTTGAAACTCACTGCTTGGCTGCTCCATTTCCATTGATTATTAGGGCTCCCGGTTTATCCTCACCGGTTAAGACCATTTTGGTGGCAGGTCACAGATCTTCCACCAGAAAAATATATTGTAGCAAGTGGAAACGTTTCTCTATATGTGCCTCTCTGTGAGACTTGGATCCTTTTACGGCTCCTGTCTCAGCATTATTAGATTTTTTAGTGAGAACATGTCTTCCTTAGCTTCCTCTAGACTTTGCATGACCTTCTTTAATGGTACCTTTGTTTTAAGACCTCCAGTGAAGAATTCTACTCCTCCATGGGACCTCACTTTTGTTCTTCAGGCTCTAGTCTTCCCTCTCTTTGAGACCACAGCTTTGGTAGTTTTCAGTATCTATCTTGGAAGACTGCTTTTTTGGTAGCTATTACGTCTGTTAGGAGGGTGTCAGAACTTTAAGCATTGTCCATCAAAGTTCCTTACATGATTTTTCACAAGGACAGGGTTTCCTTGCACACTAACACTTCTTTTCTCCCCAAAGTGGCATCAGAAACTAACATTAATCAAACTGTTAATCTTCCTGTCTTTTTTCCTAATTTCCAAAACAGGGGTGAATACAAATTACATTTGTTGGATGTACACAGACAATTGAGATTTTACTTACAGGACAAAACCCTTTTGTAAATCTGATCAGTTGTTTGTTTCTTACTCAAGGCCCTTCTTAGGGAAGCCAATTTCTAAAGTGACTATTGCTCGTTGGATTTCCTAGTGTATTATTCAAGCATATTCTGACAAAGGAATTTTCCCTCCGGGTCATATTAAAGCACATTCCACCAGGTCTATGGCCACTTCAGCGGCTTTTTGGTCCAGGGAGTCGCTGGATGATATTTGTTCTGCAGCTACTTGGTCCTCATCTCATACCTTCATCTCACATTGTAAATTAGACATCCTATCCAGGAGTAGGGCATCCTTTGGCTCCACGGTTCTCCAGAATATCCTTACAAGAGGGCCACCCAGGTTTTAGTAGCTGGGGACTCTGTCCTACAAGTTGAAGACCAAATGAAGTCAACTACTTCAGATAGAGGTTATGTACTCACCATAACATTCTGTTTGAGTAGTTGTACTTCATTTGTCTTCAACCATCCCCCCTCCTTCCCCCGACCTTGTCACGATTGTCCTGGCCTTGTAAATGGGAGATGAACATTCCAGAGGCGTCCCTTGTTATGCTTGGCTCAAGAATTTTTGGTGTGCCAGTAGTGGTAAGGTCTTGTTGGTTTGGGCTTATGTTTTGTTGAGCAGCAAACTTGATCTGAAGCGAAGGAGGAGATGGGGGGCATTATGGGTAAGGGGAGGAGCTTAGAGCTCTGATCAGATGCTAGTGATGCGGCTGTGTCGGATCCGATTCAGATCCACAGGTTGAAGACAAATGAAGTACAACTACTTAGATGGAACAATATGGTGACTACATAACTTCTTTTTCTTTCTGAATGATATAATTTCTAATCCTTCCCAATTATCTAAACGTGCTTTGAAGAATGTGTATGATTGTGCAGATTCTGTCTGTATGATCGCTATTACTTCTGTAGTTTTGAGGAGATATACTTGGGTATACAGCTAAACAGTTGTTGATGAATTAAAGTGTGAAATTTTAAACTGTGTTTTAGATAAGCATGTTTTGTTTGGCCTGTCTGCTACTCAAGTCCTCAAACATTTGATGGTAGAGGGGAAATTAATTTAGGGGTTGTCTACGATTTTTCAAGTTCTCCATTACAAATCTCCCAACTCCAGTACTTCATTTAAGAAGCAAAACAAGCAGTCTCTGCCATGTTTAGGCAAGCAGGGAGAAAAAATGAGATAGCATGAGGGGAACAACATGTAACAGGGACTCTTTCTAAAAAGGGACAGTCTTAATACTTAAGCTTGTCCACTGTCCCCTCCCCTCCTGCCTCTGCTTCTCGAAATTTGTCCCGGAAACTGTCTCTCTGTGCTCTCATTGACAGCAGATTGTATCAGACTGTAGGGTGATAAAAGCAGCTCAGGAGGGTACATTTGGAACTGGATGCAAATACCTCCTTTCAGGGGAATACCTCCCCACCCTACCCCCAGACTAAAAATATTTTTTTCCTCAGGTTCTTCAGCATTTGCTTCTCCATAGGATTCCTAGAACTAGTGCCTTTATATCAAAGTGGGAAAGGGTTTTCATTGAGATTAGTTCTAGATCTTTCCTATTTTAGTCTGTATGTGAAAGCACTAAAATTCAAAATGCTGACTTTTCAAAGTCTGTTAGCTCTCATCCGTCTTTTGAGCTTTATGGTAACAGTTGATGTCCTTCCATTTCACTGTTGCAGTATTTTTAACATGAGGATCCCCTGCCAAGGGTGGTCCGACATCCAGCCAATATACCAAAGCCTTTAGGTTGTTAAAGATATGCCGTACGTCACACATATGCTCCCAGCGCTAGGTGTAGGGCATAAAGGTGACATCCAGATGCATCATCCTTGGAATTTTTCTGCCGCTGGTCCGACACCGTCTTTGAATCATCAATCTGACTGCTCTAGTTCTTTGCTGGTGTACCTAGATGTTTTCAGATAAGTGCCCCATGTTTTTTTTTTTGCTTACCCTTTTCATTGCATTTGTGTTGTTGTGGGGCTTCATGTCATCCAGAAAGTGTAAATGCCAGTAGGGAAACAGATTTCCCCATAGAAACTGTCACTAGCAGTGCTTGTTTTGTTTAGGTGCTTCTCATGACCATATGTCCTGTATTATTTGTCACTCTTTATTTCCTAAGACCTTACGTAGTTGTCTTTCATTCCTAACCATCTATCTTGAGACCCAGCATCTAAACTTTTAGTGAAAGATGCTATGGAGGGTACTTCCCAGTCAGAGTGTCAACCATCTTCGAAGAAGAAGGCCAACAAAGTCAGGTCAGATTCTTTGGCTGTGCTGCCTCTGCTGGACATCTCTCTAGAGGCTGATGAAAGCGTGGAGGACCATCTGATTCCTGTGGTAGATTCCTCTGCCACTACTGGTTTGTAGGACAGTATGGATCTGACTTCTCGCACATCCTTGAAGGCCTTGCAGATGTCCACTTCAGACGTTCAGGAGGAACTGTGGCTGATTATCACCGAAGGACCTGGGGGGGGTGGGGTTCCTCGGATACTGGTGAGGAAGGAAGTCCTGACTACAGTAATTGAGTGTAGACAGACGTCAGAGCCTTCTAAGTTTTATAAAACGGACGTCCCTATAAAAAAGAAGCAAAAGACAAAACATCTCTCTCCTGCTCCTAAGGACCCTCAAAGTGAATGGCAGAATTTTACACAGGGCTTGTTCAATGCTTTTATGGCCTTGAAGCCCCCTCAGGGGGTCTCTGTCCCAGCTCCCCCTTGGTCATCTTCCCCCCTGAAGAGAACTAGGGAACATGTTTCCTCTGAGGAAGAAGAGGATTCTGATGAGGAATCCCTGGCTTGTTCTACTCAGTTTCCTTCCCCTTTGGATTATGGCTCTGAGGAAGAGGAGTCTGCTAGCCCTGAATCTCATTTTGAGGAGATTTCCTTTGGGAATTTTATTTCCAGAATGATGGAATTCCTTAAATAGGATTGTGCCCAAGTGTCTGAAGTTCAGAGAAGATATTATGAGCTCCTTCAAATGGAGTCTTGTAGATCATGTTTTGGCTGCTTTATTAGATGCCTTTTCTTCTGTGTATCAGGCCCTTACTCAGAGCCCCCTGCTGCTAAAAAAACCTGATCAGTTTTGTAAAGTGCCTGAGGACTGCAAATTCCTTTATAAGTGTCCATCTACTGACCCTTAAGTAGTCAGTGTGGCATCCGACAATTCTTCTAAATTACTGCCTTCTACCAGGCTTCTGATAAGGACAGCAAGACTATGGAAAGGCTGGGTAAAAAGGTTTATACTTCAGCTACCCTACCCTTTTGGGCTGTTAATTATCAGACTCATAAGACCAGATATATTTTGGCTCTTCTTTCTCAGGCTTGCCAGGTTATTTCTCACCTTCCTTATTCTAAGGGAAAGACTTCTGCCTTGTCCCTGTTATGATGCAGCAGATGCTTCTTCTAGGGCTGCTGCTTTTGGCTCTGTGTTGAGCAGGTATTCCTGGCTATGGCTTAAATCACTGCTGGATTATATTAAGGTTAAGCTGATATATGCGTATCTCTAAGTTTTTGTTTGGTGCTGCTGCTGCTTATTTGTTCAAGTCCTTGCAGGAAAAAGGCAAGGAGTTACAGCACCTGAAACATACTTTTGTTTCCCTCATGACAAAGTTCCAGATAAACTATCCCAATAAACTGGCTAAGGTTACCCAGACCCCTCCTGCTCAGAAACCTTCCTTTCCTGATAAACCAGGAGCTGTCTGACTACCTGTTTCATCCCAGCCACATTCATCTTTCACACCGTCTTTCTCAGTCTCTTCCTGTTTGGTGCAGCATAACCCAGGATTCTTGGGTTCTTTACATCATTCGTCTAGGGTATTTCATAGTTTGAAAATGTCTCTTTCATGGGCTTTCCTCAGCCATCTCTTTAATGGGCATTCCTCAGCCATCTCAAGACCAATTGGACTTTTTTTTCCAGAGGTGCTTCTGGGGTCTTTTGATGCATGGAACTATTCAAGAGCTCCAGCTGCTCAAAGGGAGAAGAGGTTTTATTCCAGAATGTTTTTGGTTCCTAGGAAAGAGGGCACTTCGAGATACATTTTGGATCTTTCTCACCTGAACACCTTTCTGAAGGTTCTTTCTTTTCAAATGTTATACCTTCTAATGTTATACCTTCTGACTTTATTCCCCTTGCTGCTTATTTATTTATTATTTATGACATTTGTTGACCAGGAAACTCCACTGGGCCAATGATCCATTTTTAGTGGAGGCCCGGGGAGAAAATCTCAATACAATCACAGAAATTTTTACATGACGTCAGTTTAACTTTGAAAGGCAAGAAAGGTTTTAGACAGTACAAATTGAAGTAGATATACAAGGCAAATGCATATTATAGAGGTATGCAATGCAAACAAATAAACACAGTGTGTCAGATTTTTAGTAATTCTGTTTGTATATTCTCATAAGTAAGAGTAATGATGTTCTGTAGTCCTATCTCGTCTTCATTCTTACACATGGGTTTGGAACCAATCCTCGGCTCCGACTTGTCTTATTTACAAGCTCAAAGTCTTCTAGTTGGCTCGTGGCTAGGTAGGTATCCCATGGTGCACCAGTACAATCCCCAGATATCATTTGCCGCGTCGACGAGTTTGGATGTGCTTCTTCTTAGCCGTGGCTAAGTCTAACACAGTTTGCTGATTTTCTGGCTAATTTCTACTGTTTTTCATATTTAGATAGCTTTTTCTAGTGTCGTTTTTGTAGTTAGATAGTTTAGCATTAACTGGGTTTCTACCTGTGTGTTAAGTTTTCTGAGAACAGTTGGCCGTTGGCCTTATCATTTTCATTGTTATCCTGTGTGCCAGTTAGTTTATCACTGGGCTTTATTTATATATATATATATATATATATATATATATATATATATATATATATATTCGAATAGTGTAGATATTGTTGATATTAGTGGTTGTAGGCACTTTTGTGCGTAGGTTAGACTGTGTGTGCAGTATTTTGTACAATTTAGATAAGCTTAAAATAAATAGCTTTTGTTTGCGGAGCTCTCCGCATAGTTGTATTTGCAGTTGGAATAGGGTTTTTGACCTTCTTACTCTTTCTCTGACTTATTACAGATGTGTGTGTGAGGCTGTTAAAATTGTCTTTCTAAACTTTTTTTCCTCTTCTAAGTCCGTTTTCGTTAGAGGACGTAGGTTTTCTCCCTTCTTTCTTTAACCAGAGCTAGGCCCGTTTAAGTTAGAGGACCTAGTCCTCGTGGTTGTGTATCTGCTAGTATTAAGTTAGAGGACCTAGTCCTCCCACTCTCCCTTTCTTCTCTCTGTGTGTCTGATTGCAATCTTCTGTGAGACGTCTAAGGAGATCAAGGATCATAAGCCCTCTTGCTTTAAAAAGTGTGTGAAATGTTCACAGAAGATGTCTATTACGAATGGCCACAGTAACTGTGTATACTGTCTTGGGGCCATCCATTTACAGGAAACATGCCTATTATGTCTCTCATTTAGTGCCAGGGTATTGCAGGAGAGAAAGAATAAACTTGTATTAAAAGGTCTCCTTAAGCCCTCCTTTGAGGAAGATCTGGCTAGCTCTTCCAAGTCACATAGATCTAAAAAGGAAAAATCTAAATCTTCTAAGAGGCATTCCCTGGCGCCGGCTGGTGCATCAGAGCCGCCTCTCAACATTTCCAAAACTGACAAATCTACTGCCTCCTCAGCTCCACTGAAATCGGAGCCAATCGAGGGTACTGCTACTACTATGGCTACAGTGTCGGCACCATGTAGTTCAGAGCCGACCACTGATAGCAGACACCAGAGCCGGTCTACGGGTCCCTTATTGGTCTCCCCTACATTAAGGTCACCCATACTACAAAGAACCCGATCTCCCACACTGTCTTTCAGATCTTCCAGGAGCTTATCAGAAGAAGACATGGAGAGAGTAGTGCTGAGACTCCTGAAGTCATCTGCCTTGCCTAAAATGTTGTTGTCTCCTACCCAGTCGGTTTTGGGGCCACTTGAGTCTGTTACCCCTTCTGTGATCCTCCTCTGAGCTGTGCTGGACTTTTGGAGCCGGAGTGCACGGAACCACTGGTGGAACCCTCAGTTCCAGCTCCCCTTGAGGTTATTTCGGAGCCCAGTTCTGCTCCAACACCTTTGGTGCCGTCTGTGGTGTCTAGGAACTGAAGCTCTCCAGTCGGCCCCGACAGGGACGCCTGGAACCGAACCTCTTCGGTTCTGAGCCTTCCTCTCGGTGCGTCGGGTAGGGTGAGCTCAGACCCTTTGTAGACATCTTGGAGATCCTTAAGCAGAGGAGCGGCTGTCCCACTGTCACCCCTTCTGATGAGGAGTGGTGTACCTGAAGGCTTACGGGTCTCAACTTTCAGCCTCTTGGGTGTCTCCACCCTTCGACGAACTGTTAGACCTCGTTAGTCAGAAGGTGTGGGATACTCCTGATTCTGTGGAGCCAGTCCCCAGGAGACCAAATAAATTTCTGTCAGCTCCCAAGGAGAAGGAATTTTTGTCAGAAGGTGTTCCCATAGATGACATGGTGGTGGCGGCGGCGGCCACTATGAAGGAGCTAGCAGAGACTTCTTCTGTCCAGCCGCTGAATAAAGAATCTTGAATGATGGACAGACACGGGAAGCATATCTTTTCATCAGTGGCATTTACTCTTAGATCGCTGAACTAACTAACTAACACACTTTACGAGGCTTCAGAGAGATCTCCTTAAGGAGTTAGGAGAGACTCTACAAGGTACATCCACTGAGGGAGTCCCTGAGAAGGTGTCTGCCCAATTGTCCACCTTGAATTCTATTGTCAACTCGTCTATGAAGCTCATCTTTTATACAGCTGATGGAGCGAGCAGGGCAACGGGTTCAGGAATTTCCCTAAGGAGGCATTTCTGGATGCGCTTGTGTAATTTTGTGGAACCGTTCAAGTCTACCTTTACCAACACCCCCTTTGAGGGTTCTTCATTGTTTGGACCCAAGGCAAAGAACAACTCACCCGGTGTGAGCAAGAAGGAAAACCACTCTCTGCCATGGGAGTATGTTTTACCATCCCCTTTAGACCGTATCCCAAGGGTCAGAGAGGTGGTAATATGTGGTTCAAGGAATCCCAGAGGTTTTTCCAAGATGCACAGGGTTATTCTTCCTTCAGAGGCAGAGGAGGAGGAGCAAATGGTAGATGTTGACCTAGAGGCAGGGGTGGACTGCAAAACCAGGGAGGCCGTGATTCGTTTCGGGGCCAGCCCTACCAGCGCTCCTGATGTGAGGCCCAACTGTGCTTCTCTGGAGCCGGTCAGGGGTCGCATTTTTTTGTATCTGGAAGCCTGGCTAAGTATCTCTCGAGACAGTTGGGTACAAAGAATTATCACCAGAGGTTATTCCATACCCGTTTCTCTGCCACCTCATGTCCCCAAGAGGATCCCGGATGTTCCACCCAATCACAGGGATCAAGCAACTGTGGAAGTCAACAAGTTGCTGGCAAAGAGAGTCATCCAAACCATCCCCTCAGACCAGATAGGATTCAGAACTTACTCCAGATTCTTTTTAGTGCCAAAACGTACAGGGGACTGGAGGCCCATCTTGGACCCCAGCAAATTAAACAAATCCATAAAGAAGGACAAGTTCCGGATGGTGACACTGCAGTCTATACTCCCATTACTAGGGGAAGACACTTGGATGTGCTCAATAGACCTCCAAGATGCTTACTACCACTTAAAAATGGACAGGGCATCGAGGAGTCATCTACGCTTCCGGCTGGGAGCCAGTCACTACCTGTTTCATGCTCTGCCCTTTGGTCTCACCACAGCCCCCAGGGTGTTCACCAAGTGTATGGCAGTAGTGACAGCTCACCTGAGACATCAAGGATTCCAGGTGTTTCTGTATCTGGACGACTGGCTCCTGACCGCCCCCACCAGGCATTGACTTCTTCAGACCAGGGATGCTACTATTCAACTTTGTGCCCAGTTGGGGATTACTGTAAATTAGGAAAAATCTGCCTTATTGCCCTCTCAATTTGTGACTTTTATAGGTAGAGAAATAGACACAGTAGCCATGCTGGCTCACCTTACAGTAGAAAGGGCACAGAATCTTGTACTTCAAATTCACCGTCTTCTCCCTCTTCGTAAAATCAAGGACAAGACTGTTCTGAAGCTTCTAGGGAGCATGGCTTCTACCATACTACTAGTACCGCTAGCCAGACTACACATGCGGATTCTTCAGTGGCACCTGTCGTCCCATTGGTCATTCCAACAATTGCCCTTAACTCACCACATTCTGTTAACAAATTGTTGTAAGAAGGACCTCAGTTGGTGGATTCAACCCAATCAGTTAACCACGGGCACTCCATTTGTCACTCACCAACCCATTGCCACTGTGACCACGGATGCCTCACAGATAGGTGAGGGGGCATTATCTAAGCAGGATTGTCCAGGGCACATGGCAAGATCACGAGGCCCACCTGCATGTCAGTGTTCTAGCGATGAGGGCGGTGTCCCCAGCGTTGCAAGCACTTCACAACCTTCTTCCTCTTGGGACGATTGCAATATAATCAGACAACATGTCGGTAGTATGGTATCTCAACAAACAAGGCAGAACAAGATCATACCCACTCTGTCAGGAGGCCATTCAGGTTTGGGAATGGGTGATATCTTCCCAGCGCTTTCTGGTAGTGACGCACATCCCAGGGACAACCAACGTGGTAGCCGACAAACTTAGCCGGGCAATTTTAATGCCTCACAAATGGTCTCTGAAGCAAGAAATAGTGGAGCAGATTTTCTGCAGATAGGGACAGCCTTGCTGCGATCGCTTTGCCAGCCCAATCAATGCCAAATGCAGCAGCTATTTCTCCCTCATCCCCCCTCCTGTGGAGTCACCGAGAGACGCACTTGTTCACAGTTGGCTTCTGGGTCTCCTTTATGCTTTCCCTCCCTTTCCTCTCATATCCAAGGTGATTCAGAAAGCAAAACAGCTGGGAAGCAAACATCCTCATTACTCCTTACTGGCCTCGACAAGTTTGGTTCCCCTTTCTTGGGCCTCACCTATTAGACGATCCATGGACTCTGGACCCAGTGTCAGATCTCTTGACACACGTCAGGCTCACTTCATCCCAGCCTGCACACCCTCAGTTTGACAGCTTGGCTGCTCCAGTTCCATCCCTAGTCAGGCTTCATGATTTCTCACCCTCTGTGACTCATATCCTTACATCTTCTCATCAACCCTCCACTAGAAAATTATATTCCAGTAAATGGAGAAGGTTCTCTATCTGGGCTGAGGAAAGGAATGTTGACCCTTATACTGCTTCTATTCTGGTGGTTTTGGAATTCTTGTCTGAACTTTTCCACCAGGGATCTGCAGCTGCCACAATCAGGGTTCAATTGGTGGCAATTTCTAATTTTCATCTAGGTCTACAAGATTCTAATCTGATGTCACAAAGGTTGTGCAAGACTTTCCTTAAAGGTCTGAGGCAAACAGCAAACTAAGAACACAAAATAAATCAGGAAAAGCAGCACTAAAACGACCAAGTAATAAAAATATATATTTAATTGATAAAGTGGAGTAAAGCGCTTTTCGTTTGTGTACCATACACAAACTTCTTCAGACAAATACATACTAATAATGACAACCTTATATAAACGAGGTAATAATCAAAAGTAAATTGCCAATTAATGTTTAAAAAGGTAATAACACAGAACCACCTACAATGCAAGCTTTTAGTACACTTACTGGCCTCTACTAAAATAAGAATAAAAACATTTGCGTATAACTATAACAATAACTATATAAAATAAATACTGAAATATAAACCCATCCATAAAAACTTATAATAGGATTTGTGATTAAAACTTTAATTACAGACAAAATCATCTGGCTAAACTTTTAATCTTTAAAATACTACTGAAAGAACAATTCTCATTTAAGCCAGGTACATTATATGCATTCAATCTAATCTGCCAGATGAGTTTGAGCTCTTCCAGTTTTAAACCTGTTGGGCCACCCCTTACGTTTGGAATAACTTGATCTATCACCATGAATTTAAAATTATGGTCTGGGTAGCTCGAAATGTGCTTATCTAAGGCGTTTTCGTGTTTATTTTTTCTAATGGCGTAAATATGCTCGTAGATGCGGTCACGGAGACGCCTCTCTGTCTTGCCTATATAAAATGCTGAACAGCGCTGACATTGGGCTAAGTAGATAATCATTTTAGAATTACAGTTAACCCTGTGCTTCAAGCTGTAGGCTTGACCTTCTTTCTTAAACCTGTTGGAATCATTTATATATTTGCAATAGTTACAGGATTGACATTTGTACATGCATACAGATCTGCTAGGGCTCTGCTGTTGTTGTTCAAAGAATGTTTTGAGATTTTTAGCTTTCTTATATGTCACTTGTGGCCGTTCACCTAGTCTCTGAAAGATACTAGGGTCACTTCTAAAAGTTGCCCAGTTCTTGCATATAATCTCAAAGCAAGCTTGACTATTAATATTAAAAGTTGTGATAAATTTTAACCTTTGGTGTCCCAGCTCTTGGGAGGCTGTATTGTCCTGTACCATTGATGCTTTAGAACTGTCATAATGTTGATGTTGTATGCATATTCGATCAAGAATAGGTCTATAGACATGTTGAAGGTGTTCACATGAAACCTCATCTATAATATCATTAACCATTTGATTTGGATATCCACGGTGAAGGAACATATTCTTTAAATAAGAACATTCAATATTAAAATCCTCATCTAAGGTCACAATACGAGCAGCCCTCACCAATTGGCCCTTGACAACTGCTCGCTTTTGATAATGAGGGTGAAAGCTAGAATAGTGTAAGAACGAGTTCGAGTATGAACTCTTCCTATGTATTCTAGCGGTGAAATTCTGTAAATTAAAGTCCTTATTCAATTGAATATCCAGGTAAGAAACATTTACAGTTTACATTTACTTTTAGTACTGTAAGAAGTGTGTGGACTGATTAAAATAGTCTACAACTTTGTCACTAAGTGAATTGTCCCCATCAAGCAATATAAAGATGTAGTCAAGGTAACGAGTATAAAAAATGAATTTGTCCTTAAATTCACAGTTGTTAAAGACACATAAATGCTCCCAATTGGCCATAACCGAGTTGGTTACGCTTGCTCCACATGGGAGCCCATTGCGATGCCAACTTTTTGTAAATAAAAATTATTAGCAAATAAAAAATAATTATTATCAAGAATCAACACCAATAATTCATTAACAAGTGACATCTCCGTATTTACTGCTCCGTTTGTTTTCAAAAATTGGTTAACCCATTCTAAAGCTACATCGTGTGGAATACACGTGTACAAGTCTTTAACATCCACAGTAAGGAAATTATGAGAGGGATTATAGACTAACTGATTAATTTTATCCAGAAATGACCAAGAATCCTTACAAATGTGGTTTGTCTTAGCTAAATACTTCTGCAAAATTGCGTCAACTATTTTAGCACATGTGTAAGTCGGAGAACCCCTACCATCCACAAGTGGGCGCATAGGGGGATTAGAAATATCTTTGTGTATTTTGGGTATACCAAACAAGTGGGGGATCCTAGGATATGAAATACACATATAATTGTATATATTCAAGTCTATCCTTCCTTCTATAAACATTTCTTCAATGCTATTCTTAATGGTGCTATAAGCTCCATTAGTCTCAGACCTTGAACTAAGAATGTAAGATGGCCAAGACCAAGAAGGAAGAAACACTGGTAAATCTCAACAATATTACAAACAGACCAGTGATGGAGGAGAAAACGCCAATAAGTATCCATGAACTGGAGATGTAAATGCACAAATTGTACCACGTAGTAGTAAAAAACACAACTTTATTAACGCTAAGGATTCTAAGTACAACACGTTTTCGTCACACAATGCAACTTCCTCAGACAATGTCAGGGAGTGGTCCCTGGGTATATATATACAATTAATAAGTGAATAACTTGATTGATTGCAATTAATTATTAAAGAAGCAGAAATATTTTAAGAAATTGAAAACACATTTCTAAATAGATATATATTAAAAACAATGATATACTGAGTGTGTATATACTAAAAATAAAATAAATACTTTTGATATAAAATAATAATATAAAAACTTGAAAACAAATTATATATTGATAGCTTTAAGCTTCAGCAAAGGCTTAATAGAGATGTAATCATTTAAACCAGGTTTTTTATTTGATTCCAAAAGAATCTGCCAGTAAGTCTCTTGACATTCCAGTTTCACCTGCCATGGTCCACCCCTGGGATCCCTGGTAATGCTTTCTAAAACAAAAAACTGGTATTTAGCTGGGGGGCATACTGAAGTGTGTCTGAACAGAGCATTAGTGTTGTTCTTTTTTTGTATATCGTACATATGCTCATAGATTCTGCATTTTAAAGTACGCTCAGTTTTGCCCACATAATATGCCGGGCATCTTAAATAACAGGCTAAATAAACCACTCCATGGCTGTTACAATTAAAATATGCTGTACCCCTAATAGTTTCGTTTTTGGCTAGAAGATATATTTCCTCATTGTGCACTATATAAGAACACTGTGCACAAGACCCACATCTGTAGGTGCCATTGCGTCTATGGGAAGTGTTATACTGAGAAAATCCTGCTTCCAGGATGTTTTTTACATTTTTCCCCTTACGGAAAACAGTTCTAATATCCTTACCATGTATATTCTGTAAATCAGTGATGTCTTTGAAAATGTCCCATTCCCTGCAAATAATGCCCCTGATAGTACCAGAATTTGCACTAAATTCTGTAATAAAAGCTTTTTTATAATCTAATTGATTGTTCATTCTATTGGGAACATTGACAGATGGTCCCAAGCCCAAAATAGGTCTAAATCTGTCTTTTCTACCCTCTTTGACTTGTTCCCATATATTATAAATAAACTCCTCTGGGTAACCACTATCTCTGAACATTTGAAAAAGTTTGTAACATTCCACCAAGAAGTCTTCGTCATTGGAGGTCATTCGGGAAATTCTGACCAATTGACCCTTGATGATACCTCTTTTTTGGTGCAAGGGGTGTGAACTGTTGAAATGTATGTAACTGTTAGAAAAGGTGGGTTTTCTATAAACAGTAGATCTAAATGAACCTTGATCAATGCTAAGGACAACATCAAGATATTCAACCCTACCTTCATGTATGTGATAAGTGAACGTTAGGAAATCTGTAGTAGATGCTAGAAATTCCATAAAATCCTTTATAATGGCAACAGGTCCTGTCCAAAAAATGCAGATATCATCCAAAAATCTAAGTTGGAGAATTTTCCAATCAAAACTTTCCTCACAGACCCAGTACCTTCAACCCTCCATTACATCCACAACTTAAAAATCTGGAAAACAGGATTGAACAGAAAATTAGGAATCAATTTAGGAAAACCAGATATTCACCCAACTTGTCTACCTCTGAAAGTTCCTTGTTATATGAGCTTCGACAAGATACTAGTATCAGAGTCAAGGAACCAGACAAAGGGGGTGGGACGGTCATCATGGATCAAGTTATGTACGATGGCAAAATGTATATTATATTAAACAACAAGTCTAGATACAGTACAGTATCCCTCAATGAAATTAACATAGAGTACAGAAAAATAGACTTAGCTATTAAAGATTTATTAGATCAAGAAGCCATCGATTACAGTACTTCTATCTTTTTGGACAACACTCAACCTAGGGTACCTTCGATTTTCGGAGTACCCAAGGTACACAAAGATATTTTAGATCCTCCTCTAAGACCCATTGTGGCCGCACAAGGTTCCAAGATCTCCCCTTTATCCAAGTTCTTGGATTGGAAATTCAAGAACTTGTGGCCTAAGGCCAGTCATTTACTAAAAGATTCCTGGGAATTACTCCTGAACTTTTAGTTCCTGATTTAAAGTTCCTGACCATAGATGTGGTAGACCTGTTCTCTGTGATTCCACGAGACAGGTTTACTATGGTTGGAAGAAGCACTTACACTTTGTCCCAATATCAGCAGCAATGACATTTTTGTCATCTTGGAACTTATGGAATTAGTTTTGTATAACAACTTTATTTACTTTTCAGGAGAATATTATAAACAAACGTCAGGCGTTGCTATGGGGGCAAATTGTGTCCCGACTTATGCAGATATCATCCTTTCTGTTTGGGAAAACAAATATGTTCTCAATAGTTCTTTCAAGGACCATTGGATAGCCTACTTTAGATTTTTGGATGATATCTGCATTTTTTGGACAGGACCTGTTGCCATTATAAAGGATTTTATGGAATTTCTAGCATCTACTACAGATTTCCTAATGTTCATTTATCACATACATGAAGGTAGGGTTGAATATCTTGATGTTGTCCTTAGCATTGATCAAGGTTCATTTAGATCTACTGTTTATAGAAAAACCACCTTTTCTAACAGTTATATACATTTCAACAGTTCACACCCCTTGCACCAAAAAAGAGGTATCATCAAGGGTCAATTGGTCAGAATTTCCCGAATGACCTCCAATGACGAAGACTTCTTGGTGGAATGTTCCAAACTTTTTCAAATGTTCAGAGATAGAGGTTACCCAGAGGAGTTTATTTATAATATATGGGAACAAGTCAAAGAGGGTAGAAAAGACAGATTTAGACCTATTTTGGGCTTGGGACCATCTGTCAATGTTCCCAATAGAATGAACAATCAATTAGATTATAAAAAAGCTTTTATTACAGAATTTAGTGCAAATTCTGGTACTATCAGGGACATTATTTGCAGGGAATGGGACATTTTCAAAGACATAACTGATTTACAGAATATACATGGTAAGGATATTAGAACTGTTTCCGTAAGGGGAAAAATGTAAAAAACATCCTGGAAGCAGGATTTTCTCAGTATAACACTTCCCATAGACGCAATGGCACCTACAGATGTGGGTCTTGTGCACAGTGTTCTTATATAGTGCACAATGAGGAAATATATCTTCTTGCCAAAAACAAAACTATTAGGGGTACAGCATATTTTAATTGTAACAGCCATGGAGTGGTTTATTTAGCCTGTTGTTTAAGATGCCCGGCATATTATGTGGGCAAAACTGAGCGTACTTTAAAACGCAGAATCTACGAGCATATGTACGATATACAAAAAAAGAACAACACTAATGCTCTGTTCAGACACACTTCAGTATGCCCCACAGCTAAATACCATTTTTTTGTTTTAGAAAGCATTACCAGGGATCCCAGGGGTGGACCATGGCAGGTGAAATTGGAATGTCAAGAGACTTACTGGCAGATTCTTTTGGAATCAAATAAAGAACCTGGTTTAAATGATTACATCTCTATTAAGCCTTTGCTGAAGCTTAAAGCTATCAATATATAATTTGTTTTCAAATTTTTATATTATTATTTTATATCAAAAGTATTTATTTTATTTTTAGTATATACACACGCAGTATATCATTGTTTTTAATATATATCTATTTAGAAATGTGTTTTCAATTTCTTAAAATATTTCTGCTTCTTTAATAATTAATTGCAATCAATCAAGTTATTCACTTATTAATTGTATATATATACCCAGGGACCACTCCCTGACATTGTCTGAGGAAGTTGCATTGTGTGACGAAAACGTGTTGTACTTAGAATCCTTAGCGTTAATAAAGTTGTGTTTTTTAGTACTACGTGGTACAATTTGTGCCTTTACATCTCCAGTTTGTGGATATTTATTGGCGTTTTCTCCTCCATCACTGGTCAGTTTGTAATATTGTTGAGCTTTACCAGTGTTTCTTCCTTCTTGGTCTTGGTTATTATCATGGAAGTCTCGGGGGAGACCAGAAACGTCAATATCCCTGATTCCTCACTTCGTTCGGAAGTGGGGGAAATTTGTAAACTCACTGGACAGTTGAGTCAACCTATTGACATTTTATTGCCTTTGGGACAATGTTTACAACAAATGTTATCCAAATCTGCCAATCCTATACAACAGGAGGTTCGAGGTTCCAAAAACACCCCTGCTCTTTCTACCATTGATGGTTCTTTCCCGTCGACTAGTCGAGGATGTCATCCATCTGCTACGGATTTTTTTAGAACACCACAAGTCTTACAGGCGGGTAACGAACGTTCTTTGGGTCTGCATGAAGAAAATGGAACTAACAGTACACCGCCCACTTCTTTCCAGGACTGGTACAAGGAAGTTCCTTGTTTTGATTATAATCGAAAAAATATTCCAAATGCTGACAAGGGATGCAGTTTTACTGACTCTTTAGCTGCACTTGAGACTTCATTATACAGGTACCGTAGTTTACTACTAGATAATATGTACCTGAATGAATGTCTCCATAAGCGCATAGTTCCTAAAGGTCTTAGGGTCTACAAATACCCTAATAATGTTATTGTAGGTAGCGATTTTCATGTTGAATTAATCAATGCATTTGACAAATGTGGGCTGGAGATTGTACAGGCCATTGTTAAAAAGAATGAAAAAGGAAATTGCACTTTTAGACAAGGATATAGAAACTATTAATCAGGTTGTTACTAGTGATTTAATGTTTCAAGTTGAAAAAGAAAAAAAGAAATATTATCAAATTAGAAAAGATGTTGATAGCAAATGTAACAAAATTCTTCAAAGAAAGTATAAAAAATTGTATAGAGATGTTAGAGAGTATGATGAGGGATGCCAGTATCCTGTTCCACCTTCTAGTAAATTCCAGTTTCACAAAACACACAATCAGGGCCTAGTTTTGAACACTACACTTCATGACTATGTACATGAAGCAGAGGGATTTCTGGATCAGGGACCAGAACCACTCCCTAGGAGATCCGAAAGGATACGTAACCAAAGTAAAGTGTATCAGGACCAGCCTTTTTCCCCCAATCGTCATCATTACAGGGAAGGGACGAGGAACAACAGGAACAACTTTCCAACCCAAGCCCAATTTTGGGATTAGATACTATAGAAATTGGTAATGAAATCATTTCTGACACTCAAGACCATATTTGTATCAAGGAAGGCTATACTATTTACAATTATAGTCACTTAAATGTTACTGACACTTATTTTTAGTTGTTTATGAAAGGATTTAAATATATTCCAAACAGGTGCAGTAATGTTACAAAGGTGATACTGGATCTAAAATCTTTTATAAGAAAATTAAATCTTGAAAATATATTGGGAAATGGAGAATTTTCCAATCAAAACTTTCCTCACAGACCCAGTACCTTCAACCCTCCATTACATCCACAACTTAAAAATCTGGAAAACAGGATTGAACAGAAAATTAGGAATCAATTTAGGAAAACCAGATATTCACCCAACTTGTCTACCTCTGAAAGTTCCTTGTTATATGAGCTTCGACAAGATACTAGTATCAGAGTCAAGGAACCAGACAAAGGGGGTGGGACGGTCATCATGGATCAAGTTATGTACGATGGCAAAATGTATATTATATTAAACAACAAGTCTAGATACAGTACAGTATCCCTCAATGAAATTAACATCGCATACAGAAAAATAGACTTGGCTATTAAAGATTTATTAGATCAAGAAGCCATCGATTACAGTACTTGTATCTTTTTGGACAACACTCAACCTAGGGTACCTTCGATTTTCGGAGTACCCAAGGTACACAAAGATATTTTAGATCCTCCTCTAAGACCAATTGTGGCCACACAAGGTTCCAAGATCTCCCCTTTATCCAAGTTCTTGGATTGGAAATTCAAGAACTTGTGGCCTAAGGCCAGTCATTTACTAAAAGATTCCTGGGAATTTTTGAGGCAGGTTACTCCTGAACTTTTAGTTCCTGATTTAAAGTTCCTGACCATAGATGTGGTAGACCTGTTCTCTGTGATACCACATGAGACAGGTTTACTATGGTTGGAAGAAGCACTTACACTTTGTCCCAATATCAGCAGCAATGACATTTTTGTCATCTTGGAACTTATGGAATTAGTTTTGTATAACAACTTTATTTACTTTTCAGGAGAATATTATAAACAAACGTCAGGCGTTGCTATGGGGGCAAATTGTGCCCCGACTTATGCAGATATCATCCTTTCTGTTTGGGAAAACAAATATGTTCTCAATAGTTCTTTCAAGGACCATTGGATAGCCTACTTTAGATGTTTGGATGATATCTGCATTTTTTGGACAGGACCTGTTGCCATTATAAAGGATTTTATGGAATTTCTAGCATCTACTACAGATTTCCTAACGTTCACTTATCACATACATGAAGGTAGGGTTGAATATCTTGATGTTCTCCTTAGCATTGATCAAGGTTCATTTAGATCTACTGTTTATAGAAAACCCACCTTTTCTAACAGTTATATACATTTCAACAGTTCACACCCCTTGCACCAAAAAAGAGGTATCATCAAGGGTCAATTGGTCAGAATTTCCCGAATGACCTCCAATGACGAAGACTTCTTGGTGGAATGTTCCAAACTTTTTCAAATGTTCAGAGATAGAGGTTACCCAGAGGAGTTTATTTATAATATATGGGAACAAGTCAAAGAGGGTAGAAAAGACAGATTTAGACCTATTTTGGGCTTGGGACCATCTGTCAATGTTCCCAATAGAATGAACAATCAATTAGATTATAAAAAAGCTTTTATTACAGAATTTAGTGCAAATTTTGGTACTATCAGGGACATTATTTGCAGGGAATGGGACATTTTCAAAGACATCACTGATTTACAGAATATACATGGTAAGGATATTAGAACTGTTTTCCTTAAGGGGGAAAATGTAAAAAACATCCTGGAAGCAGGATTTTCTCAGTATAGCACTTCCCATAGACGCAATGGCACCTACAGATGTGGGTCTTGTGCACAGTGTTCTTATATAGTGCACAATGAGGAAATATATCTTCTAGCCAAAAACGAAACTATTAGGGGTACAGCATATTTTAATTGTAACAGCCATGGAGTGGTTTATTTAGCCTGTTGTTTAAGATGCCCGGCATATTATGTGGGCAAAACTGAGCGTACTTTAAAACGCAGAATCTACGAGCATATGTACGATATACAAAAAAAGAACAACACTAATGCTCTGTTCAGACACACTTCAGTATGCCCCACAGCTAAATACCATTTTTTTGTTTTAGAAAGCATTACCAGTGATCCCAGGGGTGGACCATGGCAGGTGAAACTGGAATGTCAAGAGACTTACTGGCAGATTCTTTTGGAATCAAATAAAGAACCTGGTTTAAATGATTACATCTCTATTAAGCCTTTGCTGAAGCTTAAAGCTATCAATATATAATTTGTTTTCAAGTTTTTATATTATTATTTTATATCAAAAGTATTTATTTTATTTTTAGTATATACACACTCAGTATATCATTGTTTTTAATATATATCTATTTAGAAATGTATTTTCAATTTCTTAAAATATTTCTGCTTCTTTAATAATTAACTGCAATCAATCAAGTTATTCACTTATTAATTGTATATATATATACCCAGGGACCACTCCCTGACATTGTCTGAGGAAGTTGCATTGTGTGACGAAAACGTGTTGTACTTAGAATCCTTAGCGTTAATAAAGTTGTGTTTTTTACTACTACGTGGTACAATTTGTGCCTTTACATCTCAATTTCGTGGATATTTATTGGCGTTTTCTCCTCCATCACTGGTCTGTTTGTAAGAATGTAAGATGGACTATCCAGTAACTTTAACATTCTTGTTTCATAATCGTCACTATCAAAAATATCCAGGCCCCCACCTTTGTCTGGTTTACAAATCCGAATGTTACTAATCATAATGAGATCTATGCATTCCTTTTCTGCTTTAGAAGTGTTACCAAAGGTGGGAAAATTGTGGCCCAATTTGAATTTCTGACACAAATCTAGCTCACACATTTGTTTGAAAACACTTAAAAGTGGATGTAATGGTGGATTGTAAACACTAGAAATTCTAAAGGGGTTTTCACTGATCGTATTGTTGCTGCCCATCATTAAGTTAAAATTAAGCTTCCTCGTAAATAATTTAACATCTGTAATAGTTTTAACTATATCTAATCTCTGGGCGGGAACGTAAGTGTGACCCTTTGCAAAGAGCTCAACTTGCTCTTGTGTAATAGGTGTTGTAGAATAATTATAAACCATAAAGTCACCATCAATGTTAGTCAATATAACAGGTGAGTTGAAAACCCCTGAATTGTTCCCTTCATGGTTACTCAGATCGATAAATCCAAGTGGAGTGGCATCAAAACAATCAGCTGAAGGATATTCACAGCTGGGAGAAACGAAACTGGAATTAACTACATCCACTTCAATACCTGAAGTATTAATAGCTTCAAGTGGAGAAACTAATTCCTGTGTTGTTTGAAATTCTGTTTGCCAGTCCGATTCAAACCCGTTGTTGATTGTTTCGGTCTTGCTCCTAAAAAATTTGGATTATTTGATCTCAGATTGTAATGGCCTGTCGCATCATTATTATTATTATTCTGTGCTCTTTCACTCCTTCCATGATCAACTTGTGCCTCGACATCTGTGGGAACTTCGTTATCCACAGAAAAATTCATTTGACGAGGATGGTTATTGTCATAATTAATGCTAGGTGATGAATGCACTATGTTGTTGTTAGCGGTTTCAGCTAAATGCCCTGCACCTTTCCACACCTGAGCTTGTGATGGAATAGGGTAAGCTGTACCCTCGTTGTACGTCTTTCAAAATTAAGGCTCATTCTATGAGATCTCAGTCTACTTCTGCAGCCTTTCAAGCCAGGGTCCCACTTGATAATATCTGTGCAGCAGCAACTTTGGGCTACCCCTCACACACTTATTACTCATTACAAACTGGATTTGACCTCCTGGGGTAGAGCATCCTTTGGTTCCATGGTACTCAGGAGTATTTTTCCTTGAGCCACCCAAGAATAAGGTGCAAGGGATGCTGTCCCATGTGTAAGAATGAAGGCGAGATAGGACTACAGAACATAAAGAAGTTGTGTACTCACCATAATGTTCCATGTTTGTAGTCCATCCTGCCCTTCATTCTTATGAACCCACCCTCCTACTCCCATCCTGGAAGGATCTGGAGATAGAAAAATTGTTATTATTATTAAGTGGAGACCTTTTATTATTGGGTTCTTTCTGCATGGTTTCTTATCATTTCTCTTTAGTTAGCAGCAAACAAGATCTGGGGATTGTACTGGTGCACCATGGGATACCTACCTAGCCACGAGCCAACTAGAAGACTTTGAGCTTGTAAAAAGGCCGAGTCAGAGCCAAGAATCGGCTGGAACATGGAACGTTATGGTGAGTATATAACTTCTTTTTTAATCAATTCTGTTTATTCAGCCACAGAAATAAAGAAAGCAAGAGAGATTGGATATGAAGACAGATAGTGAAAATTGCAACTGTATTAAGTTAGTAAAAGTATTTGTATTTGCAGTGTATAGTGGCCAAACATTTAAGGTGGTTTAATTATATGACTAGAAGAACAGACAAGGTTATTGAAATAGTGTTCTTTTAGTGCAAATTTAAATGTTCTTAAAGAATCTAATTGAGTAAGAGAGAGAAGGGAGTGCATTCCAAAGTTTGGCAATGGCATGTGAATAGAGACATCGTCCAGCTCTTTTGTTGGGTTTAGTTATGGTTAAGAGTTGTTTTTTAGAGGACCTAAGATGCAGAGTAGGGGTGTGTCTTTGTATTATAGTTAGAAGGGATGGGTGGACGTTTGGATTATTTAGTAGTTTGTGGGTGAGATTAAGTTGGGAGTAATGTAGGTAATGAGAGAACTCAAAGCAGTTTATAGATTTAATGACCAGGCAATGATGTGTGCGAGTTGGCATGTTAGAAACAACTTGGTTATTTTATAGTAGGATGACTGCAGTTTGTTCAGGAGAGATGTGTGTAGGTTAGTGAAAATGGGGCAACCATAGAGGAGGGAGGGTAGTAGTAGACTACTAGCTAGTTTCAACTTGGTAGACTTATCCAAATAGAGTTTATGCCAAGCTTAAAATGGGTCTTTTTGATTGAGTTGAGAATATATGATTCTCAAAGCATAGATTGTCATCAACTGTGATGCCAAATAGTTTGGCTGTTTTTACAATTTCAATTTCTGTATTGTTTTGAGAGAATATTTTAAAGTCTAGAGTTAGAGGTTTGGTTGTGAAGAGTAAAAGTTTTTTTTTTTTCAAAACAAGTTTATTGTTTTAACATATAAGAGAAATATCATAACAATTTTATACAAATAATTAAAAATAGGTATTATTATAATATTCAACAAAACAACTAAAGTATTTACAAAGACATCCACTACAATCAGATCAATTAATTAAACTAAAATGCTGTGCTATTGAAATTAGAATTTTTTTAACAAATTTTGTAAATTATCCCATACAATAAAATGTGATGTTTTTCTAGTTGTTCTCATTCTAATTGTGCTTATTTCCATATGACACATTATATTCATAACATTTTTAAATTCATTGAACGAAGGAGGTGTATCTGAAATCCAATTTCTAGTTATTATTTTCCTAGCCACTGCTAGGATAGACCATAACATGGGAAGCTTAATCTTTTTAACACATTGAGGTACAGGTGTGTTGAATAATATAAGAGACTTAGAAATAATGAAATTATCTGTAAAAAGAGCCTGCAAAATTCATTAATTGACTTCCAGTATTCTTTCAACTTCATACAGTCATAAAACATATGAGCCCAGTCAGCATTAATTTCTACATTACATCTCTTACATAGATTATCTTTATTATTAGTTTTATTCATCATCAAAGGTGTATAAAAAGATCTATGTAAAAATTTCCATGTATAAAGTCTCCAGACAATGGAAGATGTAGTTCTATAAGCAGATTCCAATATATATTGTTTATCTTGTTGAGTTGGTGGGTCCCCATTAATAGAGGTGAATTAATTCCAGTATGAATCTACATTGTAAAAAGTTTCTTGTCTGATAATTTTATGTATATATGAAAGTTTACCTTTATCAGAAACTTTATGCTGTAAATTTATTATCAAGTAATCAATCAGTTTTGGAATAGATTCTTTAACTGTTATAGACATTAGATCTATTATATCAATGAGATGTTGTCTAAAGATCTGAACCTCTAACCAGCAAGTTTCTCTTAGATCAAATTCTTGTTTTAAGAAATCTAGATTTTTAACTTTACTATCAGATATCAGCTGATACCAGTACTTTAGATTATTATCTATAGCTAAATGAGCTCCTTCAGAAGTAGATGACATAAGCATACCCTGAGTATAAATTATAGGAATACAATAAAATTCCATTCCCTATACTTAGGGTGCATGAATATAAAGTTACGATAACTAATAATAATATTTAATGGGTAACAGACCATATGTTTAGGTGTAATAGGTGAAGTACAAAATTCCTTTAGCAACCACAACATGGAGTTATTTATAATCATATTTTTATGTGTTAAGGAGATTTTCATGAAGTGCATACTAATTAGCTCCCAATAATCTTTCCATTTTGCGACATATGACCGATCTATTAATAAAGTAATAACTTTTATAATAGAAGAGATAATATATAAATTAAAGTCTGGAAAAGAAATACCCCTTGAGACCAGCTATTAGTATGTTTCTTTAATGCAATCCTAGGTCTATTAGGTGCCCATAAGAAATTTAACATTAGTGTATTCAGTTTCTTGATAGTTATTTTTGTAGGTGAAAGTATTATTGATTGTATTAAGTATAAAATCTTGGGGAATATTATCATTTTAATAATTGTAAGTCTCTCCTCCATAGTAAAAACATATTATTCCAGGTATTAAAAGATTTTGTATATTAAGAAAACAGGTATTATAGTTATTATATATAATAGATTTAATATCTTTAGATAGTATTATACCTAAATAAGTTATCTGACCTGAGTTGGGTACATATTTAGTAAAATCACTAATGAGAGTATTTTTTCGTGTATATATAGGTAGTATTTTAGTTTTTCTTCATTGAATATTAAACCAGAAATACTTTTAAAATTCATCATTTTATCAAATAAAGACTGCATAGAAGAATTAGATCCTGCTGATGTAATTAGAACATCATCTGCAAAAGTTGAATTTTGATGTTGTATTTTCTTCTATTTCAAAACCCTCTATGTCAGTACTGTTTCTAATCAAATTAGCCCAAGGCTCCATTACTAAAGTGAATAATAGTGGAGAAAGTGGACATCCTTGCTTTGTACCTTTAAGAATGGGTATTTTTGTGAAACATATGTTCCTACCTTAATATAAGCCAGCGTTCCTTTGTATAAATGCTCAATTAAATTTACAAATGCATCAGAGAAATTTGTGCATTTCAGTAAGGTAAACAGATAGTCCCAACTTACTGAATCAAATGCTGAACCTATATCAAGACTAATAAGTGTTAAATCTTTCTTTTCCTATTTGCAAAATCAATTAATGTTAAAGTTCTTCTTATATTATCAAAAGTATTTCTATTTACAATGAAGCCCGTCTGATCTATGTCTATAATGCCGGGATAATTGTCTTCAATCTATCAGCAAAAATACTCATAAACATTTTATAATCAACATTAAGTAATGAGATGGGTCGATATGAAGAACATCTAGTTGGATCTTTATTAGGTTTTAAAATTGGTGAAATAAATGTATATTGCCAAGATGGGGGTTATTAACTCAGTTTGGGCCAGAATAAAACCTTATGTATTAATGAATATGTAGTTTTAGAAAGGATTTTATATATCTCTGGTATAATACCATCATTACCCAGTGCTTTGTTTGATTTAAGCTTATTTATTTGTGTAATAACTTCTGTATATGAAATACTCTTGTCCAATAGTTTAATCTGTTGTTTATTAAGCTTTTTATTCATGTTTGTGGTTATAAACTCCTTTATTTTATCTTTAGGTTCCATGTTAATGTTGTTATGGTTAATCTTGTGAAAGTGATTTCTAAATTCATCCAGTATTTCTGGTATACTAGAAACATTCTTCTTTTCCTTAGAGAAAAGATTTCTTTGATATGGTTTTGTTTATTCAATCTTTTGTTTTATTTTTAAGTCTATGTAAGTATTTGGGGCTTATTGAATAAGACAAAACTTGTATTTCTCTAAAGTTATTTTAACTTTATGAGTTAAAATTTCTTTGTATTTCTCATTTAGTTTGTTTATTTCTTCAATAACTTTCTTGTCCATAATATTTTCTTTATTATTATGTTTATAAGAGTCTAGTTTACTTTGAATATCTAACAATTCCTTATCCCAAGATTTCCTTTTGTTAATATACCATCTGATACTTTGTCCATATAGATATGATTTTAAGGCATCCCAAACATAGACAATGGAGACTTCAGGAGTATTATTTATGTCTAGAAAATGTTGTACTTCTGAAAGTATATATTCTTTATAGTCTTTTAGCTGAGTTAAGTATGCTGGTATCCTTTTGATCTGAACATTATGAGTATTTTTTATCATGAATTCGAAAACAATTGAGTTATGATGAGATATAGGACATGAAATGATTTTGGAATTAATTAAATCTGTTACCATCTGGTTAGAAATAAAGACCCTATCTGTTGTTGAATAAGTTTTGTATCTGTTAGAAAAAAAGGTGTATGGTAATGATTTTGACTCTATCTGATTATTAATATTATTCAAATGATAAGAATTAGCAAAATCATTTAAATATTTTGCATTAGATGTAATTCTTCTTTTCTTTATAGTGGTAGTATCACTTTCATGTAGTATACAATTAAAATCACCAGCTAAAATAATATCCCCTACAGAGAATGATATGATCTTATCAATATGATGTTTCACTGTATTAATACCAATTCCAGGTATCCAATATACATTAATTAAAGTGTAAGTCTTCCCATTAATTTGTATTGTAACCATACAAAACATTCCTTTGTCATCCTGATAAGACTTAATGGTTTTAGGAATGGGCATACTTTTATTCCATAAAATAGCCACTCCTCTTTTTTTCTGAGTGTGCTCTGAACTAACCAATACTGTATACTTATTAGTGGCTAGTTTATCAATATCTTTTTTCAAGAGGGGTTTCTTGCAGGAAGACTAGATTGGCCTTGTGTAGATTAATGTATCTTATTAGGCTTGCCCTTTTACACGGATTATTCAATCCATTAATGTTTAAAGAAATTCCTTTTAAAGATGTCATTTGGCATTTTTAAAACTCAAGAATCTTATGATCGAAATAACAAATAACAAGATAAATAATGTTACATCTCCTCTTTTAGGTGTACCTTTAAACATAGCTGTATTTATTAAATCTCTTATGGGATTTTGTATAGGATTCAATTTTGTTTGTAGTGACAATGAGTGTACAAAATATATTGTGGATGTCAAAACTATATACATATAACAATGAACAAGTGAAAATAATGTAAGGATTAAACCTTGCATCCCGCCTGGAGTTGAAAACTCCAACTTAGAGCAGTATTTACTACTCAAGTTAACCCCCTACCCTAAGCAGCAGTACCTCAGCTACCACCTTATCAATTTAATACTAGTTATATTTAACTGAGGTTAACAGTTTTCAATTCAATTATCTATCAAGACAAAACTACACATTTGGTAAAACAGCATCATATAAACTAAAATAAACTTTTTTTTTTTTTTTTTTTTTTTTTTTTAAACTGTTCATACTATTATATAGATCTATGTAATATATAACACTTGTATTCTAATAGCATTCAAATAATCTTAATGTTAGAAATCAAGAGGAGAGAAAATTATGTTCTAACATTCATTTAAATCAAAAACTTTGGCTAATATGATTCAGACATTACATGCATTTAAGATGCATCTATTTTCTGTCATGTGAATTCTATCAACAGCTTCCAAAATAATCTTGAATTGTTTGTATATGAGCATTTACTTAAACTCATTATTGTCAATAGAGTAAAATATTGTATTCATAAAATTATTATAAATCATATTGCATAGTTATGCAGATTCTCAGAAACACCTAGTTATTACCTAAAAAAAAAAGCCATCACACACATAAACACAGACACACTCACATACATATACACACACATACACACACACATACACACACACACACACACACACACACACACACACACACACACACACACACACACACACACACACACATACATATGCACATACACATATATACATACATACACACACACACACACACACACACACACACACACACACACACACACACACACACACACACATATATACACATATATCTGACCTCACCGAGCCGTGCCCCTGCAGAGCACCATCCCGCTTGCCGTCCCCAGAACAAATCTGTCCGCTTCACACAAAATAATGCACAGCAAACACACACTAGCAACCAGATTTTACAATCATGCTAACCTACTGCTTTAAAATATATCACATGGCATTTCTTCCAGAATAGAGTTATAAGATTATTTATGCTTGTCAATCAAATGAATTAAATGAGTTATAGTAAAGTATATGTTTGGGACACATGTTTTTAACACAGATTATTATGCTACTGTTAAGTAGATTTTCAAATACATTTAAATAAATGTTTCATTTTCTGTGCCTTCTAAAATAAGATATTTACTTGCTACAAGAAACTACATCATCTAAACTCATCATAACTGACACATTTTATGAATAGAGTATTTTTCCTGAATCTGTGGTGTGTCAGTGTGATAACCTTGTCAATGTTTATACTAACTGCTTTCAGTTTCTCTGTGAAAATTCTGTGAGTGAAGCTCCTGAGGAAACTCATGGACACTGTGCATGAGACAGCCCACATCCCAGATTGTCTCCTTAACATTTTAAGGGAAACTTATTAAAACTTGTGGCAAACATTCATTTTTGTCAATAGAGTAAAACATTGTATTCATAGAAATCATTACAAATCATATTGGATAGCCATGCAGACTCTCAGAAAAAAAAACATCACACTCACACACACACACACACACACACACACACACACACACACACACACACACACACACACACACACATACACACACACACACATATATATATATATATATATATATATATATATATATATATCTGATCTCACTGAGTTGTGTCCCTACAGAGCACCATCCCACTTGCTGTCCCCAGAATAAATCTGTCTGCTTTATACAAAACAATGCACAGCAAACACATATTGGTAACCAGATTTTACAATCATGCTAACCTACTGCTTTAAAATATATCACATGACATTTCTTCCAGAATAGAGTTATAAGATTATTTATGTTTGTCAATCAGATGAATTAAATGAGTTATAGTAAAGTATATGTTTGGAACAGAAATTTTTAACACAGATTATTATGCTGCTGTTAAGTAGATTTTCAAAAACATTTAAGACATTTACTTACTACAAGAAACTACATCATTTAAACTCATTATAACTGACATATTTTATGAACAGAGTATTTTTCCTGAATCTGTGGTGTGTCAGTGTGATAACCTTGTCAATGTTTATACTAACTGCTTTCAGTTTCTCTGTGAGAATTCTGTGATTTGAAGATTCTGAGGTAACTCAAGGACATTGTGCATAAGACAGCCCACATCCCAGATTGTCTCTCTTAACATTTTGGCGGGAAACTTATTAAAAACTAGTGACAAACATTCATTTAGCAGTGTAAATGCATCTAAACATGACAGAACCTCCACAATGTATTCCACAGATCATCACAGCCTCTATGCAAGTGAAATTAAACTCAAAATTACCAACAAGCAATAAAACTCAGCATTCTTCTCCCAACTCAATTTTCATACAAATCCTATTATTCACTGTGCCCACACAGTCTAAAGCATTTCTATATATTAATAAAGAAAAGAAAAGAGAGTAGAAAATAAAAGGGAGTGAGGCAGAAATAAAAAATGTAAGAGAAAGCTGTAAGAAGTATATACAATGGAATGTTACTTACTGTTTATATTAATAGAGTTAAAAATAAAACATATTATTTACTCTTATTTAGTTCTGATTATTATTAGTTAAAGCATGACAGATTATTTACAAACAAGCATAAGCAGTATAATCAAGAAAGTATAATTAGAAATAGCATTTGAAGAACTTATAAACTTTTACAAGAAATAAATATGTTATTATTCTATTAATGATATTTTCATTACTGTTCTCTCCTGCCCTCCCCACCCTTTACCCACTACATAATCTAAATAGAATGTCATTGTTTAAACAAAGAAAATAATAAAAGAAGAAGGAAAAAAAGGTAAAGATAAAAATGTATCAAATTACTAACCTTACTTTTTCAGAAAGAAAAACAAATCGAGTCACAGCCTGCCATTAAATCCTCAGGCATTTTGACTGGTTATGAAACAAAACATTTCTTTGCACATAGAGAATAACTTTGATTAAATCTTTTCCAAAATATTTGTGGCTTTCTGGAAATGCAGGAACTATATTCAAAAGATTAATAATGAACTATAATGATGAGAGAGAAAGAAAACATTTAACAAATCATTTGTTTTTTAGTCTCTTCTTCTTCTCTGAAGTCTTCCAGGAAGCTTCAGTTGCCAATCTCTTTAATGAAGAACTAGCCCATTCCATTTCTTCTATTTTATCCAAAATCCTTGTTTCTTTGACAAACAGTAAAGCAGAGTCTAAATCATCGAAGACCTTAGGACCATCAGGAAGGAAGATTTTAAGCTTGGCAGGAAACAGAAGGTATGTTTTAAACTGTGTTTTTTTAAGCTCCCTTATTAGTGGCAGAAAAACTTTTCTTTTAGCAATTACCATGGAAGAATAGTCATTGTCAAAACGCACAGTTGTCTCATTAAACTTAACAGGAGCTTTAGCCCAAGCAGATTTAAGAACCATCTCTTTATCAAAGATGATAGAAATCTAACTATAACTGATCTAGGATAGTTTTTGTTAGAGTTAGTATTAGCTATAGATCTATATGCTCTTTCGATACTAAAAGAGAATGCTTCTGGTAAATCTAAAGTTTTAGGGAGCCATGTTGTTAAAAAAGAAATAATATTGTTACCTTCAATATTTTCTGGCAGTCCAAAAATCCTAATGTTATTGCACCTAGATCTATTTTCCAGGTCATCCAGCTTTGTTTGTAAATGTGTATTTTGTTTCAGCAGAAACTCAATGTTGATTTCCTGTTCTTGTATTTTATTTTCCATGTCATTCACAGCTTCTTCTATGCCTGTCATCTGGATCTTCTGTTGTTGCAGGTCCATATGTAACAAGTCTATTTGTTTTGTAGTTTTTCTATGAAAGTGTCTATTTTAGTATCCATTTTATCCATCTTAGCAGTAAGTTGCTGGACTATAATTATCAGAGACTGAAGTTCTTTCTTGATGCTGGAGTCTTGAGAATTTGTCTTACTGGAACTCATTTCAGACTGATAAACTGACAGGAAAATTTCCAAAGTAATTTCTGACAGGAATATTATTAAGATTTCCTTTCTTTTTTAGATATAGTTCAAGAACTATATAAAACAAACATATTTAGAAAGAAAATTACTTCAAGAATTAATTTTTTAAGTAATTAATTCCTGTCAATGTAATGAAATTGGTGGAGCTGAAGAAATCTGCTGCTATTTTGTGTTCATCCTTGGCCACAAGAGTAAAAGTTTTGATTTTTTGGGATTAAGTAGCAGTTGAGCTTCGTTAAGCCAGGATTTTATGGAAGTAAATGGATTTTGTGTTAACTTTAGGAGCTTGAAATGTTGTTAGAGGATGTAATCATTGTTGAATCGTCCGCATATTGAGTGAGTGTACTTTGCAGGGATGCTTTATGGAGATTATTAATAAATATGTTAAAAAGCAAGGGCCCAAGAACTGACCCTTAGGGAATGCCTGTGTTGTTGAGTAGGTAATCAGATTGCTTACTTTGCCATCTAACAGATTGTTTTCTGTTGTGTAGATAGTTATGGAACCAGGATAGTGTGTGTGCACAGTCTCAAGTTGTAAAAGTAGTTTTGAGTGGGAATCTGTATCAAAAGCTTTTGATAGGTCTAGTAGGATCACCGATTTTAGTAGCCCTGCATCAAGAGCTTTGTATACAGTGTTGGTAAATGACAGCAAGGCTGTTTTGCTGTGTGCTGGCCGAAAACCATGTTGGATGGGTGCGAGTAGGTTATTGTCTGTGAAATGTTTTAGCAATTGAGAATGAATACACTTTTCTAACATTTTAGATAGAGGTGAAAGTATGGAGATGGGCCGGTAGTTAGATAGATCACTGATGTTACCGCCTTTGTGAAGGGGAGATGTTAAGTTGTCCATCTCGCCTTCATTCTTGCTGGATGGGTTCGGAGCCGACCTCGGCTCCGACTCGGCCACTCTAAAAGCTCGAGAGTTGGTTCCACCGGCTCGAGGCTCCCCTTATATCCCACAATGCTAGGCGGTATTACCTCAGATTTCGTTTGCCGCTACAGCGATCGAGGTGTTTGGTTTCTACCGGCTTCAGGTCAGTTTTTATAGAGTAATCTATAGTCTATTTAAACCCCTTTAATTTAACCTATTATAGTTATTTCCCTTAATTTAGTGGATTTAGCCCCTTTTCCTTCTGTTTATCCACCTTTTTTTCCACAAAGAACTTATAAGTTCTTCCCACAGGCCTTCGGGCCCTTCCATCCCCTTAGTGGAGTGTATGTGTTTTTTGTTAGGGAGCTAGAAAAACTTGTGTTAAGTGTAATTTTTTCTAGTTAAACTTGATTAAAGTGTAATTGGTGTGTTTGAGTGTGTGTGTGGTTACACTTTCCTTGACAATGTCTAAGGACTCGAAGGTCTCAGGCTTCAAGAAGTGTGACTCGTGCTGTCAGAAAATGTCTCTGACAGACGGTCACACTTCTTGTGTGTACTGCCTGGGACCTTTACACCTGCAGGACTCTTGTGCTGTATGCCATGGCTTCAGCCCTAGAGTCCTGCAGGAAAGAAAAAATAAACTCATTTTAAGAGGTTTGCTTAAGCCTGAGGGTTCCCTTACTGCTACTTCGGGCAAACCGTCTAAGGCTTCTAGGTCCTCGACTCCAGCTTCTGAGTCGAGGCCTAAGGCTTTGAAACCTCCTGCTACATCGGCTCCGGCCGGAGCCGATGAGTCTCAGTCTGCAGCTTCTGTGGTTTCCTCGGCTCCGGCTGGAGCCGAGGTATTGGAAATTCCTGTGTCGGCTCCGATCAGACCATCGGAGCCGACATCTAGAAAGAGGTCTAGGTCACCGTCCCTTGGCTCCGTTCATTCGGCTCCAGCATCTCCCTTGCTGTCTGAACGGAGCCATAGATCTCACTCCTCTAGGTCATCAAGGCTTTCGGATCATGACCTTCAGAGGGTAGTGAGTCGACTTCTTAAGTCCAAGGCACTGCCCCAAATGCTTCAGAGCCCGACTCATCAGTTGATGCTTGACCCTGTCCCTCAAAATATTCCTCCTCCGACTCCTTTGAGCTCGGAGCCGGGGCGTTTCGGAACTGAGACTGTGGTAGCGTCGGAGCCGATACAATTGTCTTCGGCTCCGTCGTCGGCTCCGATTTCTTCATTGGAAGAATCTCGGCACCGGACTTCCCTCGTCGGCTCTGAGGGGATGAGTGGCATCGGACCCTTGTCCGACCCCGCTCTCCCTCTCGGTGCCTCGGCGCTGGTGAGTTCGGCTCCGACATCGGCCTCGGAGCCATCACTGTCGGTGCCGAGGGGGGTTCTCAGCTTTTCGGAGCGGGGACCTCTGGCTCTGCCTGACAGGGGTGCGTTCGAGGTCATGCGGAGTGTGTTGGAACCTTGTTCAACTCCACAGTCGGCTCCGTTCGCCCCTCCCTCTTCGGTGCCTCAGGTTATGTCTGCTCACTCCCTCATCCCAGACCGCAGAGAGCCAGCTCCTCAAGAATCCCCTGTGGGGATCTCATCCTCTTCCGAGGCCTCTCCTGAATTGGCAGGGGAGCCCCCTAGGAAGAGAAAGTGTAAGAGGAAGCACATAGACTCACCTGAGTCTGTCACCTCTGACACAGATTTAGAGGATTCCGAGGGTTCCCCCCGTTCCCCTTCTGAAGATGTCTCATTTGCAGACATTCAAGAAATCCTGAAACAGAGGGGAAATTGGCCAGCCCTTAACCCTTCGGAGGATGAATCTGTGTATCTTGAGGCATTTGGCTCGCCCTTCCACCTCCTGGGTGTCCCCTCCCTTTGACCCCCTCATGCAGGTGGTAGCAAAAAAGGCTTGGACGGCTCCTGACTCAGTGGACCCCACCCCCAGGAGACCTTCAAAGTTTATCACAGCACCAACAGATAAACAATTTCTGACCAAGGGAGTTTCTGTGGATGCTATGGTGGTAGCTGCTGCCACTAAGAAGGAACTAGCTGATCCTTCGGTGCCTGTCCATCCTCCTAACAAGGAATCTAGGTCTATGGACAGGTGCGGGAAGCGGATGTTTTCGCAGCGACCTTTGCTATGCGTCGCTGAACTACCTATGCCATTTCACTCGTCTTCAAAGAGATTTGATCAAGGAAGCGAGTGACATGTTGAAGGATCCTACAGCTGCGGGTTTTCAGGACAAGATGAACGCTCAGCTGGCTACCCTAAATTCTATAGCTAACTCCTCCATGCGCCTCCTTTCATATGCGGCTGATGGAGCGAGCAGAGCCGCAGGGACAGGTGTTGCCTTACGCCGGCATGCCTGGATGCGGCTATGCAATTTTGGACCCTTTAAAACGTCTTTCACTAATTCCCCGTTTGATGGATCATCTCTCTTTGGTCCTCAAGTGAAAGAAACCTTGACGAGGTGCGAGACGGATGGCAAAACTCTTTCTGCCGTCGGAGTCCGTTTTTCTACTCCTTCTTGGCCTTACCCCAAAGGCCAGAAAGGTGGGAAAATGTGGTTCCGCAAACAATCTCAAGGGACTTTGCCTGACGCACAGAGTCGGTTCCCCTCCAGAGGCAGAGGGGGGAACAATAATGGTAGACATCGCCCTAGAGGCAGGGGGGGTCCGCAGAACCAGGGCAATCGTGAAACCTTTTCCGATAAGCCCTTCCAGCATCCCTGAGGTGTTGCCCGACTGTCCACCTTCGGAGACAGTCGGGGGAAGATTGTCACTGTACCCAGAAGCCTGGCAATCCCTAACTCAAGACAAGTGGGTACAGTCCATCATTTCCGAAGGCTATTCCATTCCGTTCTTTCGCATTCCAAATCAATCAAAAAAATCCCTTCCAGATGTTCCACCCGCTCAAAGGGATCAAGCAGCGTTGGAAATTTCAAAGTTGCTTGCAAAAAGAGCCATTCAGCCAGTGCCAGCAGACCAGCAAGGATCCGGAATCTACTCCAAATTCTTTTTGGTTCCAAAGAAAACAGGGGACTGGAGACCCATTTTGGATCTCAGTATCTTGAACAAGTCGGTCAAGAAAACAAGATTTCGGATGGTCATGCTACAATCCATCCTACCCATTTTGGGAAAGGAAAACTGGATGTGCTCTATAGACCTCCAGGATGCGTACTATCATATAAAAATGAACAGACGCTCCAGGAGATTTCTCCGCTTCCGGCTGGGAACCAGTCATTTTCAATTCAGAGCCCTGCCCTTTGGTCTCACCACTGCCCCCCGGGTGTTTACCAAATGCATGGCAGTGGTAGCTTCTCACCTGAGACGTCAAGGATTCCAGGTGTTTTCATATTTGGACGACTGGCTCCTCACAGCTCCTACCAAGCATCTTCTTCTGATGGCCAGAGACTACACCTTTCGCATTTGTCAAAAGTTAGGCATATCAATAAATTGCGAAAAGTCTGTTTTGTCGCCTTGTCGTGCTATTACCTTCATAGGCGCAAATCTAGACACAGTCAACATGTCTGCGAGATTAACAGACCAAAGAATAGCAGACATACGCAAACTGGTCTCCCTTCTCTTCCACAGCAACAGAGTCAAAGCCAGATTAGTTCTGAAAGTACTGGGGATTATGGCGGCTGCTATCCCTCTACTTTTATTAGCCAGATTCCACATGAGAATCCTTCAATGGATGCTCTTCACACAATGGTCATACCAACAACTTCCGATGTCCCACACCATTATGATTACGCAAGCATGCAAGAATCATCTTCTTTGGTGGATGTCTTCCCCTCAGCTCTCCCTGGGAAGACCCTTTGTTCCTTCCTCCGGTTGCTACTCTGACAACGGACGCCTCCTAGATCGGGTCGGGGGGTCATTATCAGGGCAGAACAGTCCAGGGCATATGGCAACCAGACGAATGCCACTTGCATATAAATGTTCTAGAGATGAGAGCAGTGCTTTTAGCGTTGCAAGCCCTTCAAGACTCTCTTCCCTTGGGAACGATAGCAATCCAGATGGACAATATGTCTGTAGTGTGGTATATCAACAAACAAGGCGGAACCAGGTCCTATCCCCTATGTCGAGAAGCACTCAGACTGTGGCAATAAGCGATTTCTTCTCAGCGTTTTCTGATAGCAACGCACATCCCCGGGAAGTCCAATCTAATCGCGGACAAGTTGAGCAGAGCTATCCTCATGCCTCACGAGTGGTCTCTGAAAGAGTCTATTCTGGAGAAAATTTTTCTCAAGTGGGGTCAGCCTTGCTGCGACCTTTTTGCTACTCCCCAAAACAGCAAGTGCAGAGATTTTTTCACCCTATTCCCGTTACCAGGCCAGCCCAGCAGAGACGCTCTAGTCCAAGTTTGGCCCCGGGGACTTCTGTATGCATTTCCTCCCTTCCCACTAATCTCTCAAGTGATCCAGAAAGCTATCGCTCAGAAGGCCTCATTGATCCTCATTGCTCCTTACTGGCCTCGACAGGTTTGGTTCCCCTTTCTACATCAATTCCTGTTGGAGCAACCTTGGCATCTGGACCTAGTTCCAGATCTTTTGATCCATCAATCGGGTCAGTTACATCGCTCCCTCCCCTTTCTGAACCTCACTGCTTGGTTCCTCCAATTCCAACCTTAGCCAGGCTTCCTCAAATATCTCACTCTGTTCGAGATATTTTGATAGCTTCCCATAAATCTTCCACTAGGAAGATTTATCTTAGTAAGTGGAAACGTTTCGCCTATTGGACTCAAGGAAGGGACATAGATCCTTTCACTGCTTCCATCCAAATAGTCCTTGAATTTCTAGCTGAACTCTTCCATGCAGGTTCATCTCCTTCTACTCTTAAAGTTCAATTGGCAGCTATTTCTAACTTCCATGTGGGCATTTCAGATTCTGCCATCATGTCTCACAAGCTTTGCAAAGCTTTTTTGAAGGGAGTTTTTCTTCTCAGACCTCCTATAAGAAATCCTCCTCCTTCTTGGGACCTTAATTTAGTTCTCACATCTTTGATTCTCCCCTTTCGAACCTGCAGCTTCCTGTTCATTGAAATTGCTATCCTGGAAGACTCTCTTTCTGGTAGCCATTACTTCAGCTAGAAGGGTCTCAGAACTTCATGCACTCAGCAGTCGACCACCATATCTATTGTTTCATAAAGACAGGGTGTCCTTACGAACCAATCCATCCTTTTTACCTAAAGTAGCCTCTGCGTCTAACCTAAATCAAAGCATTGACCTCCTGTGTTTTTCCTAACTATTCTAACAGGTCTGAACAAAAATTGCATTGGCTAGATGTTCATTGTCAGTTAAGGTATTATTTGGATAGAACCAAACAGTTCAGGAAAACTGACCAGTTGTTTGTCTCTTATGCAGAAGGCAGAAAGGGACTTTCAGTTTCGAAGGTATCACTCTCCAGATGGCTAACATCTCTGATTTCTTTTGCTTATGAAATTAGACACCAAAAGCTACCTAACAAGCCTAAGGCCCACTCCACCAGAGCTTTGGCTACTTCTATAGCCTTCCAAGACAGGCTGCCTATTGACACCATTTGTGCAGCGGCTACTTGGGCTACTCCTCACACTTTCATTTCTCATTATAAGTTGGATTTAGCTTCTAGACATAGAGCTAATGTTGGTTCCACTGTTCTCAAGAGTCTGTTCCAATAGGCCACCCGGGACAAGGTGCTAAGGACGCGGTCCCATCCAGCAAGAATGAAGGCGAGATGGACAACTTAACATATAGAAGTTATGTTCTTACCATAACGTTCCATGTTAGTTGTCTTCTTCTCGCCTTCTTTCTTGCATCCCACCCTCCTTCCCCCTAGCCTGGACAGACCTAGAGGAGTTTGTTTGTGACCTCTTTTTCTACCACCTCTATTGTATATAGGTATATGCTATACTTGCATATATGCCTTTCATCAGGTTTCAGGTCACATTCTTCCCTTCCTTTTTATAGAGGTGGGTTTTTCTCCTTTTTCCAGTGGTTCTGGAGTTACTTTTTGGCTGGGCCTAGCTTACAAACGAGATCTGAGGTAATACCGCCTAGCATTGTGGGATATAAGGGGAGCCTCGAGCCGGTGGAACCAACTCTCGAGCTTTTAGAGTGGCCGAGGCGGAGCCGAGGTCGGCTCCGAACCCATCCAGCCAGAAAGAAGGCGAGAAGAAGACAACTAACATGGAACGTTATGGTAAGAACATAACTTCTATTTATAGTTGAGTTTTTCCATAGTTGTGGACATATGATTCAGAGATTGATCGGTTAATGAGAATGCTATTTGGAAGAGCTATAGAATTTTTAGCAAGTTTTAGGTATTCAGCTGGATGGCCATTGGAAGAAGGGAGAGCATGGTTTTAGTTTTGAGAGCAGTTTACGAACTAGAGAGGTGGGTACTGGTTGTAATGTAATAGAGGAGTGGATGGGTTTTTGTTGGAATTGCAATTGATGTGGCTTCCTCAGGCTTTTATGTTTTCTCTAGATCTCAAGGATGCTTACCTTCATAGCCCTATTTATCCCCCTGTTGCCCTTTGGACTCTCTACTACCCCAAAGGTATTTGCCAAATGCCTAGCTCCTGTGATTGCTTTTTGCAGGTTCAGGGTCATTCAAGTCTTTCCTTACTTTGACAATCTGCTTATTCAAGCTTCATCTCCAGTTTCAGCACTTTCAGTTTGCCTTCTCTCTGTTGCAAAGCCTGAGGTTCACTGTAAATATCAAATGTCCTTCCTGTCCCCATCACAGGATCATGTTTTTCTGAGATGCAGGATCCAGACTGTTTCTATGCTAGCATCCCCGCCTCCTCCCAAGGCTTTGACTCTGATCTCCTTTTTTCAGTCTCTTCTCCATCTGGCTTTGATTTCAGCCAGGGGATTTCTGAGGGCTCTGGGATTCATGGCATCCACCATCGCTATGTTTCCCTTTGCTAAACTGCACATGAGAAAGTTTCAGTAGTATCTGAAGTCAGGTGGGCTTCAGCATTCTCATCGTCTAGAGTTTCCTTTCCAATTCCTCTTCAGGCTGTGTACATTCTTTCAAGTCAGAATTTTGTGTCAGACTCCCTGAGCCGGTTCATAACATAATCTTTTGAGTGGATGCTTCATGGAGGATGTGTTTTTGGGGATCTGCTTCAGAATCCTGAAATCCCATAAGCATGACGACGAAAATCCCGAGATGACAATCCCAAAACAGGAAATACTGAACTGTGTAAGTTTACCCACGGCAAGTAAACACTTGCCCAACACAACACTAAGACACACTGCACTATCTAAAATCCACCTAGGTGGGGGGGGGGGCTATGCCCCCTACACCCCCCATGTGTGCCCCCTGCACTCCTCCAACTATATATGCCATCTCCAGCATCGCACTACCACCTCCAGCATCGCACTACAGTGGAGAAAGGGCATAAGTTCCCATGTTGGGCAAGTATTTACTTGCCCTGGGTAAACCAATGCAGTTCTATATTTCCTGTTAAGCCATTGTCGTCTCTGAATTTTTGTCTTTGTGCTTGTGTGATTTCGGGAATCTGAAGCAGACCCATTTCTGGGCATTATCCACCAATAGAGTATTCCTCAAGTAGATCTCTTTGCCTCCCCCCTGAATAGGCAGCTTCCTCAATTTTGTGCCAGGACACCATGTCCTCTGTCCTGGAAGGTGGGCACCCTATCTTTTTCATGGAAGGGGATGTTTCTTTATGCCTACCCTCCCCTTCCTGTCATTCCAAAAGTCATGTGCAAGATAAAACAGGATGCTCCCAAAATCTTGCTGGTGACTCCCTTTTGGCCCAGTCAGCACTGGTTCCCTCTTCTTCTGCATTTAGCCAAGGGCAATCATCACAAGTTACCTCACAGAGTAGATCTTCTCTCACAAAACAAGGGATCTCTTATGCTTCCTCACCTGTCCACTCTTCAACTGACGGTGATAGGATTTTAATTCCCTATAGGTGCCTTTTTCTGAGGACATGCTTTGGGTTCTGCAGGAGGCCAGGAAACCCACTACAAGGAAATCCTACTTGTCCAAATGGAAGAGGTTTACTGTTTGGTGTCTTTCTCGTAACCTGGACCCACTTACTCTGGATGTTCCTCCAGTTCTCTCTTATTTGTATGAATTGCTTAATGCTGGGTTGGCATATTCTTCTATTAAAGCCCTCCTTGCAGCTATTTCTGCTTGTCTGCCTTTAGCTCCTCCTTTGGACTGTAGGTTTGAGGAAAACCATTTCTTAAAGGCATCCTTGATATTATATCTCCAAGGTAGTCTGTCCCTCCTTCCTGAGATCTTAATTTTGTTTTGGAGAAACTGACACAGACTCCTTTGAGCCTGCAGCTTGCAGCTTCCTTACAGCATTGTTCTTGGAAGACTGTTCTTTTGTTGGCCCTTACTTTTGCTAGATGGGAGTCTTGAGCTTTAATCACTTATGGATGTTTCTCCTTTTTTAATTTTTCATAAGGACAGTGTCCCTTCATACTAATCCTTCTTTTAAGCCTAAGATAGCGAATGAGTTGTCTCTTAATCATTCTATTCATTTGCCCACTTTTTTCCCTTCTTTGCAATTTGCTAGTGAGAAGGTGTTGCACACTTTGGATGCAGATAGACAACTCAGATGTTTTTGGACAAAACTAAAACATGTGAAGTTGTTCAATCTTGCCGTTTATTCTTACACGTGGGATTCGGAGCTCCGAGTCGACTGCTTTACTAGCTAAAGATCTCAGAATAGCTCGAGGTCAGGCCCCTATCCCATGATGCTCTATGTCCTTCCCCAGATCTAGTTTGCTGCTGCAACTGATCGCAAGGTCTACGGAGAGCTCGGGCCAGTAGAACTTTTATTACTTTATCTTTTGACCTTTTTGGAAGTGTTATCTCTTTAAAAATTGATTTTAAGATAGTGTACTTTCCTTTGTAGGACTTTTGGGCAGTTAGCCTTTGATTTCATTAATATATTTCACGTTATTTACAGAGCGGTTGCTCTTGGACCTCTGGACGTTTTTTCTTTGTAAAATACAGAGTGTTGCATTTAAAATTACTATTATAGCCTAGTTGTACAGGGATTTGTCAACTTTTGATTGTTTTTGCTACCCTATCCCTCTTAAAAACATTATAGTGTGTTAAGTAGTTATTATGTGTGTTCTATCCTTTATATATATATATATATATATATATATATATATATATATATATATATATATATATATATATATATATATATATAGAGAGAGAGAGAGAGTGTGTGAAATACTGAACATATTTTATTTCTAGTTGTGCAGGGATTTTATATGTTAGTACGGTTTGTTGCTGATTACTGTTGATTCTGTGCACTTATTGTAAATCGAAGTTGATCAGGGCTCTAATAACTTCAGTTTTGTTTGTATAACATGGCGGATCAATAAAAAGCAAAGATCTGGTTTCAAGAAGTGTAATTGTGGGCAGAAGATGTCCATTACTGATGGACACGTTAATTGTGTTTATTGTTTGGGGTCTGTACACCTCCAAGAAGATTGCTCTATTTGCCACTCCTTCAGCAGTTATTAGAACAACGAAGGAAGTTGGTAGATAGAGGCTTGTTGAAGCCAGACTTTCAAGATTCCCTGGATAAGACTGACCAGACCTCCAAGTCCTCGAAGGGGTCGAAGTCCTCGGTGTCCTCGGAGCCCAGGTCATCGGCTCCAAGCCTTTCTGTGAGGGCACGGTTGCCGGCTCCGCAGTTTTCAGAGCCCTGCACCAAACAGATGTCTCAGAGCCGGTCCCCAGCCTTGGAATTGGTCTCTCTGAAACTTTGAAGTCTCCAATCCTTTGATCTGTGGCGTCTTCGGTTCCTTTGACCCGTTTGATGAAGACCCTTTCCGATGTCGATGTGGACCGGGTGGTGCAGAGGCTTCTAGAGAACCCAGCATTGGCTAAATTACTATCGGCTTCGTCCCAACTGGGTTTGAAGCCTGAGACTCCCACTGGCTGTGACTACTCCTCCGAGCCGAGCAGGGCCTTCGGAGCCGGAGGAGGAGGATCTGATGATTGTGGAGCCTTTGGAGCTGAGGCCTGTCCCAGTGCCTTCGGCTCCATCAACCCTGATTTCTTCGGTTCCATTGGAAGAGTCTTGGAGCCGACAGTCTCTCGTCGGCTCCGGGGGGCAGAGTCTAACCAATGCATCGGTTCTGACCCCACATCTTGGGGTTTCGGCGTAGATAAGCTGTGCTCCGTCCTGTTGTTCAGAGCCCACTGTCTCGGCACCAGGGAGGTTGCTGTCTTCCTCTGAACCGGCGGCGGCATCAGGTCAAAGCAGTGGTGCCTTCGATGCTATGAGGAGGGTTATGTCATCTAAGACACACACATCGTCAGGTCCCTCCTCTTCCTCTGCATCGCAGGTTCCTGTCAAGCATCGAGACCCAGACCTCAGGTACCCCCATTGGGTGACCCCTGCTCTACTGAGACTTCACCAGAAGCCCCCACTGATGAGGTTCGCAGAAAGAGATTATGCAAGAGGAGGCATTTAGATTCCCCTCAGGAATCGTTGACATCAGACAACGATTTAGAGAAATCAGAAGGGCCCCCTCAGTGCCCCTTGGAGGATATCTCCTTTGTGGATATCCTGGAAGTCCTAAAGCAGAGAAGTGACTGACAGTCCATTAGCCCTACTGAGGATAAGTCTGTGCTCCTGAAGGCCTTTGTGTCTCAACCTTCCACCTCTTAGGTTACTCCGCCCTTTGACGAACTGATGGATTTGGTCGCTCGAAGGGCATGGGAGTCTCCTGATTCTATGGAACCGGTCCCTCGGAGGCCTAATAAATTTATTACCTCCCCCCAAGACAAGATGTTTCTCACTAATGGAGTTTCCGTTGATGCCATGGTGGTGGCGGCGGCCCCCAAGAAAGAGATGTCAGAAACCTCTTCCACTGTCCATCCTCCTAATAGAGACTCTTAGACGATGGACAGCTATGGGAAACGCACCTTTAGTTCTGCGACATTTGCCATGAGATCGCTTAACTATTTGACCCATTTCACCCATCTTCAACGCGATCTCCTGAAAGAGCTTGGAGATGCTCTAAAGGGCAACACAGATGAAGCTGTCTCTGATAAGGTGACGGCATAGCTTAATACCCTTAATTCTATTGTGAACTCGTCCATGCAGCTCATTTCCTTTGCAGCCGATTGATCCGAGTCGAGCAGCAGGTTCAGCGATAGCTCTGCGTAGACGATCCTGGATGCGCTTATGCTCCTTTGCGGAAGCCTTCAAGTCTTCCTTTGTCAACACCCCATTTGATGGCTCTTCCCTGTTTGGGCCCAAAGTCAAGGAGACTCTCACTAGGTGTGAGCAGATGGGAAAGACTCTGCCGTAGGAATCTGTTTTTCCACCCCTACTAGACCATACCCCAAAGGGCAGAAAGGTGGAAAAAATGTGGTTCCGAAAGTCCCAAGGAGCTTTCCAGAACACACATAGTGAACCCCCCTCCAGGGGCAGAGGAGGGGGCAGTAACGGAAGACGCCATCTTGGCGGCACAGGGGGTTCGCAGAAACAGGGCGACAGGGATCAGTTCCTTGGCAAGCCCTACCAGCGCTCTTGAGAGGAGGCCTGACTGTCCTGCTCTGGAGGCAGTCAGGGGTCGCTTGGCTTTGTATCCAGATGCCTGGCTAGGAATTACAACAGATTCTTGGGTACAACGCATAGTTACCAGAGGATACATCATGCCATTCCTACAAAGTCCGCCTGTCGGTACAAAAATCCCAGATGTTCCACACAGTCTCAGGGATCAAGCAGCCATAGAAATCCAGAGGCTGCAGGAAAAGAGAGTCAGCCAGCCAGTCCCAGCAGACCAGATAGGATCCGGAACTTACTCCAGATTCGTTTTAGCTCCAAAGAAGACAGGGGACTGGAGGGCCCATCTTGGATCTCAGCAGACTGAACACATTTGTAAAAAAGGAGAAGTTCCGTATGGTCACGCTTCAGTCTATTCTTCCATTCCTCGGAGTGGGCGATTGGATGTGCTCCATAGATCTCAAGGATGCGTACTACCACATCAAAAATGACCAGGCCATCCAGAGATCATCTGCGTTACCGGCTGGGAGCCAGTCACTACCAGTTCCGAGCACTGCCCTTTGGACTCGCAACATCCCCCAGAGTGTTTACCAAATGCATGGCAGTGGTTACGGCTCACTTGAGGCTTCTAGGATTCAGTGTGTTTCCATATCTGGACAACTGGCTCCATACCGCCGCTTGCAGGCATCAACTGATTCTGTCCAGGGATCACACTCTGAATCTCTGCTCTCAGTTAGGCATCACTATCAATTTCAAAAAATCTTCATTGTTGCCATCACAGCATATCTCCTTTATCGGAGCAGAACTAGACACTACCACCACCACAGTAAGATTACCCCTGGACAGAATTGCCTCTTTACGGAATCAGGTCTCAGACATTCTGCAGAGAAAAAAGGTACCCGGCCCATCAAGTACTGAACTCCTAGGCACCATGGCAGCTACGCTCATAGCAGTTCCTCTGGGACGAATGCACATGAGGATTCTTCAATGATTACTATTCACCCAGTGGTCCTACCAACAACTTCCCATGTCATTCTTAATCATGATTACAGACTCTTGCAAGAAGGATATTCGCTGGTGGTTGACCAGCCAACAACTTACGATGGGTCGCCCATTTGTTCTCCCTCTGCCGTCAGCCATGGTGACCATGGACACTTCTCTGATAGGATGGGGGGGCTATTTCAGGGAAGAACTGCCCAAGGCACCTGGTCGGAGACAGAGTCACAGTTGCACATCAATGTTCTGGAGCTGAGAGCGGTGCCTTTGGCGTTGCAGCACTTTCATGACTCTCTACCTCTAGGGATGATTGCCATACAGATGGACAACATGTTGGTAGTCTGGTACATCAACAAACAAGGAGGAACCAGGTCTTACCCCCTGTGTCAAGAGGCCTTGAGAATTTGGCAGTGGGCTGTGTCCACCGGGTGCTTTCTGATAGCAACGCATATCCCGGGGAAATCCAACATAATAGCAGACAAACTGAGCAGAGCCATTCTGCTACCTTGCGAGTGGTCTTTCAAAAACGAAGTTGGAGAGAAGATTCCCCACAGATGGGGCCAGCCTTGCTGCGACCTGTTTGCATCCCCTATGAATGCCAAATGCATAAGCTACTTTGCCCTGAATCCCCCACTGGGGAATAGCCCAAGGGACTCGCTCATAAACAATTGGCCCCCAGGACTCCTGTATGCATTTCCTCCTATTCCCCTGATTCCCAAGTTCTTACAGAAAGCCAAAGCCATCGGCAAGGCGGTAATCTTAATAGCCCCGCTTTGGCCTCGTCAGATTTGGTTCCCCTTCCTCCGACTCTACCAACTGGAGGAACCTTGGATTCTGGAGCCAGTTCCAGACCTTCTGACACATTCGTCAGGGACCCTCCACCTCTCTCTTCATTCCCTCAGACTAACAGCTTAGCTGCTCCAATTCCCTTCCTAGCCAGGTCACATGATTTTTCTTCGGAGGTACAACACATTCTTGTATCTTCCCATAAAGCTTCTACCAGAAAGTTGTATGCTAGTAAATGGAAGCGTTTAGGCTTCTCGAAACAACGTTGATCCCTGTGTGGCCCTTATTGCTAGTATTCTGGAATTTCTCTCTAAACCTTTTCAAGAAGGTGCTGCGGCTGCCACAATTAGAGTCCAATTGGCTGCCATCTCGAATTTTCATCTTGGAGTTGAGGGTTCTAACTTAATGTCACACAGATTATGTCAGGCCTTCCTTAAGGGCACCATTCATCTCAGGCCTTCTTTTAGACAGCCCTTTACTCCCTGGAATCTAAATTTTGTACTGTCCTGGATTATTCTTCCTCCCTTTGAACCTGCATCATCCTGTCAATTGAAGTTCCTATCCTGGAAGACTATTTTCTTGGTGGCCATTACCTCAGCATGCAGGGTATCTTGAGCTTCAAGCCCTTTCTGTCAAACCACAGCAGTTGGTGTTTCATCCTGACAGGGTTTCACTGAGGACTAATCCTTCATTCTTGCCAAAAGTGTGCTCTGAGACAAATCTGAACCAAACTATTGAGCTTCCAACCTTTTTCCGTAGTCACTCTAATCAGTTGGAATACTTGTTGCATAAACTTGATGTCCACAGACAATTGAGATACTATTTGGACAGGACAAAGGAATTTAGAAGATCTGACCAACTTTTTGTATCTTACGCTGACGCCAAGAAAGGATTATCAGTTTCTAAAGTTACCCTTTCCAAGTGGTTAACTGACCTGCATTAAAATTATCTACTGTTCAGCCAGCCAAACATTAGAATATGGTGTGAAGGCCCATTCAGCTAGAGCTGTGTCCACGTCTTCGGCTTATACTGCTCATTTACCTTTGGATACTATATGTGCAGCTGCCACTTGGTCTATGCCTCATACCTTTATCACTCATTACAAAGTGGACAAGGCCTCCAGGGACAGGGCTTCCTTTGGTTCCACTGTCCTCAGGAATATACTCCGTGAGCCACCCAGGGTTAGGGGGCTTTGGACACTACCCACGTGTAAGAATAAATGGCGAGATTGAACAACTTCACATAAAGAAGTTATGTCCTTACCATAACGTTCCATGTGAGTTGTTCATCTCGCTTTTATTCTTACATTCCCACCCACCATCCCCCTCCAGGGTCTCGAAGAACGGGTAGACTTGGGGTCTGGTAGTCTTTTCTGAGATTCTTACTCCGGCTGGAGTACTTCTGAGTTATTTTTTTATTGTTGCCGAGTTCAGCAAACTAGATCTGGGGTAGGACAGAGAGCATCATGGGATAGGGGCGTGGCCTCGAGCTGTTCTGAGATCTTTAGCTTGTAAAGTGGCCAAATCGGAGCCGATGGCTCAGCTCTGAACCCCATGTGTAGGAATAAAGGCGAGATGAACAACTCACATGGAACGTTATAGTAAGTACATAACTTCTTTTTTTTGAAATTCTGATCAGCTTTTTGTTTCTTTTCATCCTAGATCATTAGGTTTGGTGGTTTCCAAGCAGACTATTTCCTCTTGGGTTTCTAGGGCCATTTCCTTTTGTTATTTATGTCATGGTAAGAGTCTTCCTTCTATGGTCAAGGCTCACTCTACTAGGGCTGTGGCTTCTTCTGGTGCTTTTTTCAAGGGTTTGGATATTCTATCCTTGAGGCAGCTACCTGGACTTCTATGCATACTTTTGCAATGCACTAAAAGTTGGATGTCATATCCAGGGCTAGAGCTGGTTTTGCTAGGGCCATTTGTCATGGGTTCCTAGAAGGCTCTGCTGGCCCTTCCTCCTCCCTGCCTTCTTCCTGAGCTTTGGCGCACTCCCTCATGTTAAGAATACTGTAGCAGTGAAGTGGAAGGATGTAGTATAGGTGTATAAAATTACCATAGCAGTAGATGTCCTTCTCTTCACTGTTGCACTATTCACTCCCTACCTCCTCCCCTGGTCTTTTGTCCCTCTAGTTATGTATATCACCCTCTGGTATCCTAGGGCTGGTGTTCCTCCTAGAGCTCTCAATTCTGAAGATGATACATCCTGACATCACCTTTATGCCCTACACCTAGCGCAGGTGTGACGTATGGCATATCCTCAATAACCTAAAGGCTTTGGTATACTGGCCGGTTGTTGGGTCACCCTTGACAGGGGATCCCTCATGTTAAGAATACTGCAGCAGTGAAGAGAGACAGCTACTGTTACGGTGAGATTTTACACAACTGTACTATCTAAATGATGCTTATCATCACATCCACAGAGTCAAAGCCTTCAAGAAATTTATCAGATTCTGTGTGTCTGGGTCACATTATCCTCCCTTACCCTCCATTACCCTTTGGGTTATCTACAGCTGCATTTTGTTTACAAAGTGTCTAGCTCCACTAAGAGCTCAATGTAGACTGCATAGCATTCACATATTTTCTTATTTATAAAACTTCATTATCTTTACAGAGTCTTTTCCCAGATGTCAGGAGTCCTTAACATGTGTTTTGTCTCTACTTACCAGTGTGGGGTTCCAGATAAATTTACAGAATTCCTCCTTGAGTCCAGCACAGAGGATTGTATTTCCGGGCTGCCTTTTAGACACCTTTCAGCAAAAGGCTTTTCTTACACAGGAAAAATGGATTTTTATCTTGAAATTTTCCCGAGCTTTAACAATCAGAGTAAGACTCCTGCAAAACAGTATACTGTATCAGGAGCCTAGGGTTCATCACTTTAGGATTCTCATGATTCCTGTTGCCTGGTTACATATGAAAAAAATTCAGTGGTTTGTATAAAACAAAAAAACAAACAAACAAAAAAAAAACACATGGGCGTAACAGTTTCATCCTCTTGAATTTCAAATTCCAATGTTCGGTTTTGTAGGAAAGGAAATGCACTGGTGGAGATAAAAAAAATCCAGGTCTCCCCTTTTTCTCCTTGTGTCCCAAGCCATTCTGTAACTATAGATACCTCAGATTTTGCTTGGGGAGCAGTTTCTTTGGGGGTAAAGGTGCAAAGCCTTAGGAATTCTTCAGACAGACCAAAGCAAGTAAATGTTAACTGTGATCCATGATGTAAAGTCCCCAGGACTTCTGGAGGTGATTACATACAACATAGTAATGATGTGATACATAACAGAGGGGCGCCAGATCATACCTTCTGTGCATGCTGACAGTGATGGCTTGGGAGGCAGCTCTACAACACTCCATAACTCTAAGCATCTTATGTTCTGTCAGTGCAAAATTTAGTGGTTAACAAGCTGAGAAGGACCAGTACACATCCTCATGAATGGAAACTGTACAGGGTGTGGGATTTTCAGGAACTGATCCACTTGTGGGAAATACCTCAAATCAGTAAGTGCACCTCATTAAAAAAAAATGAACAAATACTGCACTAGGACTCCTTGCATGCAATCCTGGGAAACTGTTGCATTTTCATTCCCAAGTTCTGGAATATTCCTTTATTTATTTCTACTCATATCCAAGGTAATTCTAAAGATTTAGAAGGACTGTCCAAAAAATCCTTGTGGTGAGGCTGTTTTGGTCCAAACAGCAGTGGTTCTCCTTTGTTATGGAACAGGATAATGGCGGCTAGTCACACAAGACAAGGGGAGTTTGATACATCCCAAGCTCAAAAAACTACAACCAACTGCCTGGATGATTAAATTTTATGCATTTTAGGCATCCCTTTCATGGGAACACGCAGCAGGTAGTATAGGAGGCTAGAAAAACTTGTACTAGTAGATCTTACACTGGCACGTAGAAAAGATTTTGCAGCCAGTGCCTAACCAACATGGCCCCATCAGGGATTGTGTAACACTGGTTCTGAAATATGGGCTGTCTTAGTCCTCAATCAGGATTCATCTTGTGGCCATTTCAACATGTTTGCTCATGGGTCCTCCCCTTTTATCTCTGTGTTTCTTAAACACCTATACTGAATTATCACTTGTGACATTGGCAAACTTAAAGTAACCAAATCATATTAGCACATTCATATTTACAAACATTATACATCCCATATATTATTCAATAAGCAACATTACACAAATTGTTCATTTCCTGCCTTCTCTTAAATGTCATTCCTCCTCCAAAACATTTTTCTGCATGTTTTGTTCTCACAATTTTCCATTTCTTTCTGTGTAATTTACTCCTATCCTTTTCAAAAAAATCCTACTTCCTGTTCTTTTATTTCTGTTACAGTATTTACTACTTCATGTATAGCTGGTTTAGACTTTGATTTCCATTTTCAAGTAATTGCCTTTTTGGTAGCCACCAGAATTAAACTTAATAAGGCCTTACAGTGTCTATGCAATTCAGATCATGTATCCCAGCTCAAAAAATAATTTCCTTAGTTACAATTATTTGCTCAAGCAGTATTCCTGACAGAGTACCCTGTAAGGAATTTTTAAAGTCTGCCAAATCATTATGACCCAAGAACATATGCTTCCAGGTACCTCTTTCTTCCCCATTACATGTCCAGCATTTGCCATATACCTGGGGGAAAATATTTTGCAATTGCTTGGGGTATAAAAGTATCTATGCAAACACTTCCTGGCAAAAATTGTAAACCTTCTAGATCGTGTTGCATATTTGGAAGCCACACATATGACCTCCCATTGCTTCTTTGTGAACTGCTTATATGACCTATCTTCCTTATCTTTTCTGACCTCCTCTAATTGATTCCTATAATTGTCATGCACTATTTTATTTGACTTATTAATTATCCATTTTTTAACAGCAGCTTCTGTTTTAGATTCAATTTAAAACTCATTCAGTGCAGGTCTTTCATTTAGGATTCCCCTATCCCTTTTTTTTGTCTGTATTGTAATACCAATCCCTGGTTGGGAAGGCAATCACTAGCCTACAATCTGAATGTCTTTTTGGCCTCTTCCCATTCTATTACCTTTCCCTATCTAATTTAGTGTTTCCAATACCTTAGCTTCTTTCACTGAAAGGAGTTTTTTGTTTTAATAGAAAACAGGTAGCTCCTTCCCGTTATATTAATTTTGTGCTAGAAAAGTTAACTATCTCCCTCTGAACCATGTCATTGGGCAGGCTGAAGATTTATTACTTGGAAGATTGTACTCTGAATCTGAGTTGCAAGCTGTCATAATCAGTGAACCCAGTCTGCTCTTCCATAGAGATATGGCCACATTAAGACAAATTCATCCTTTTTATGGTCAGAGTAATTTCAGGGTTTACTTTGAATCAAACTATCAGTCTTCCAGTTTTCTGTCCAGACCCCCCCCCCACAAAAAAAAAAAAAAAGCACAGGGAGAAAAGATTCTTCATACTCTGGAAGTGCAAAGGCAGAGCCAGTACTATTTTGACAGAATTTAGTCCTATAGAAAGGCAGATAAGCTGTTTATTTCTTGTGGGACAAAGTAAGGATAACCTGTGTCAAAACAGACTATTTCAAGATGGTTGTCCTCAGCTATTGCTTTTTGTTATTGCCATGATAAATTTGTTCCAGGCAGTATCAAGGCACATTCTACTATAGCTTTGAGTTCTACAGTGGCATACAGGAAAAGGGTGGACTCAAGAAACATTCTAGAAGCAACCACATGGTCTTCTGTACATACTTTTAAAAAGTATTGCAAACTGGATCCTTTTTCCATGTCTAGGACTGGCGTTGCTAGGACTATTCTCCAGAGGCTTCTGGATCATTACCTATCCTCCTCTTCCCAGGTTGGATTATCGTATTTGGTAATCAACTCCTATAGACAAAACGCTACTGTAGCAGTGAGAATAATGAATATAGTATAATTGTGTAAGTTGCATGTATCTTAACAGTAGATATTTAAATTCTTCACTGCTGCAGCAGCTGCACCCAGCCATCATCCCCTACTTCTGCGTATAGCTAGTTGTTGGGGTGTAAAGTTTTTCATTTACTGTTAAATCTTTTAGATGCTGAGGATGAGTAAGCTCCTTCTCATTATGAGCAAAAAAAGACCTAGAGTTCTCTGCACTCAGACTGCTGATTTCCTTCAATGGAACTGACCAGTCATCAGTCAGAGTGTTGGCTTGGGAGGGAGCCACAGCTCTGTGAATCTGGCCGGTTGCAGGATACAACCCATATAGTCAGTAGGTTACAGCAGCAGTAAGGAATTTGAACATCTACTGTTATGGTAAGTGCAACTTACACACCTGTACTTTTTCAGTCAGAAACTGATACAAAACCTAGATATTTAGTGAGACTGTAGATCGAAGCCTTCTTGTGAATATTCCTGTTTTGAGTTTGACTGCAGTAACTTTGTTGTTTTTTTTAAGAAAAAATGCTATCCTTAGTCTCATCAGAAGAGTGGTTCTGGAAAAAAGGATAGTTTCTGCTATCCACTTTCGTTTTGAGTCTGATAGGGATGATGATTCTGTTTCAACTCTCAGATTGCAACATGATCAGATTTTAGAATAACTTATCCGTAATATATGAATATCTCAAGATATCTCATAGGTATAATTAGCTTTTAGTAGTGCTATTTCTCTATATATATTACATTTAATAACCAAGTGAATATAACTGAGCTGATTTTATATATCAATGTGTGTTTGCATGTGTGTATGTATGTGTGTATATATATATATATATATATATATATATATATATATATATATATATGTGTGTGTGTGTGTGTGCGTGTGTATGTGTATATATACATATATATATATATATATATATATATATATATATATATATATATGGGTCTAGGACTATTCACTGAAAGTCAAATGACTGCACAAATCACTGAAAACACAATTCACTGAAAGTTATATATGCCCTTTTCCCCACTGTCGTGCGACCCTGGAGTTAGTATATATAGTAAGGGGGGTGTGGGGCGTAGCTCTGCACATAGTTTGGATATATATATTATGATCAGAAAAGAGTAACTTATTGGAATTGCAAGTATCCATGTATATAGTTCAAAGTATTTAAAATAGGTGGGGGGCTATGCCCCCCCACACCCTCCCTTACTATATATACTAACGCCAGGGTCGCACTACAGTGGGGAAAAGGCCATATATAACTTTCAGTGAAATGTGTTTTCACTGAATTGAGCTTTCAATGAATTGTGCACAGTCAAATGTGTTTCAGTGAAATGTGCTTTCAGTGAATAGTCCTAGACCCATCCATATATATATATATATATATATATATATGCATGAATATATAAAAACTATGTAAAGTCATGGAATTTGTGTGATGTAGTGTGTAAAACAGCAGAATAAAAATATGGTAACCAGAAAAGAGACAACATATAACTAGACTTATCATCTACAACTGTGTTCTACAGTCTGAAAATTGCCCTTACGTTATTAACTGTTTTAATTTATTTTAAAAATCATGACAGCATTTCCATAGAACATAACTAAATCTTGTAATATAGCTTCTCATGCATTGCATATATAGTTTTGTTCTTATTTAAAAGTTGAGGGTATTACTGGTATTGATGTAATCTTACATGGTGGCAGCATTCTGTCACACCCATCTGTATGATGCCTGCAGCTCCATGTCTTATTATCTTTGCTTATTTGTATGACACCTATAGCACACCCCTGTGCTCCTTATTTTATGAGCAACTAACATATTTCAGTAGTGTGCATACCTTGCTTTTATATGTGTAGATTCATTTTTAAAAAGCATATGATACCACAGAGAAAATGCCACTTTAGACATATGTACTCCACAAAGACAGAATCTGCTAGGCTTCCATAAGTAGATTGCACCCATATCTTACACTAAAAGTTATCTGCATGCTCCCCCAATGTAGTCTACATTTTTTACTGGTGAAATGTTACTCTTTTATCCTTATTTTCTTAATATGCTATAGGTAGTCGCTTCCTGTACCTCTACAGTACAGTAGTGTGTGTTGTTTCCTAATTAATGCTTTATCTGCAGTAACACTGACTTGGTATAAGCTAAGCAATCTGCCAATCTGATTATGCTACATCTGTGCTTCAAGCTTCTTATGACTGGCCTCAATCCTTCCTGCAGCTTCCATCCATTTTGTTCACAAGCTTGTGGATGTAAAAGGTGGAAATAACTCTTCTTATATAATATAATGTATGAGTTTTATAACTATAGTGCATTTAGACACGTCAAAATTCATCACATAAGGTAAGGCACATTATGTTATGTGGCTATGTACTCTTATAATTTGTTACTGGTGTGTCTATTTTGCTGTATCCTCTTGAAACCCATTCTATTTATATTCATTTGGATATTGTAGATAATGAAATAGTAAAAGTCTGCATTTATTTCAGGTAAAACGTCCCCAGATTGGTGGGGATCCATTGAGATTGTTTCTCAGTAGTGTTTATGGTAAATGCATTCCCATTTTAGCATTTGAATCTTTGTAGCATATAATATAACCTGGTATATCACGTGCAAATACTAGCTGCAAAATAACTTTAAAAATATATCCAGGGTTTATTTGTCTGTAACCGTGAGACCTAATTGCTATTGTCTAATGTGTTCAGGTGTGGTGAGAGGATTTGCTTCTTTGTTTTGCATTTCAATGTAGGTAGGATTTTGTAAACCAGCTGCAGCTCAGCATAATATGTATGAAGGTTATTGTGTTTGTTTAATGATGTTCTGAGCATGTAGCATGGTGGAATTAGCAAAATGTTAGGAAATAGGCTTCTAGATAATTGGAAGGTGTATTGTTTACAAACACAATAAGCAAAAGGAGACCTAAAACATATTAATATTGTGACACTCCAGTTGGTACTATTCCCATGAAAGAGAAACTTTTTTCCATTTCACAGTCTGCTAGTATTCAGAGTAAATACCTGTTCTTTACAGCCTTTCAGATAACAAGAGGGTTATCTCATAGTGCTGAACTGGCAACTGGTTCCTAAGGCTGGACCTTGAAAATTGTACAGTGTATTTATGGCAGATACATCACTGTGTAAGCCAGTACATAGTGTAACAAAAAACACTGCCCAATGTTTGTAACCTCCAAGTGAATCTTAAAATTCATAGTGGTTTACAAATGCACAGTAGGCACTGTCCTGTGAGCATTGTGTTCCTTTTTTATTAATAAAAGAAGGGGGTTAAGGTGAAGACAGTCCCCTTAACTCTGTATAGTTGCATTCATCGAAGGAGCAGGTTTGTTTTGCATTGAGGGCTGCATGTTTCATAATCCTGTTTTTTTTTTTTTTTTTTTAATTAAGGATTGCATAGGTATGGTATTTGGGTGGTGGAGAGAGTTCAGGTACCATAAGCTGTACGCTTGCATTAGTAAATAATTATACCCCAAAAAGCTAGTGCTCTTGTATTCCAGTAACAGCTGCCTAATCCAGAGCAATCAATTTGCCCCTTTAACAAACATTGTAAAACTAATAGTGAAACTCACTGTTGAGAACTTCTGTTGCTTCATAGGTAACAAGGGTGCTTTGTTCATACACTCCAGAATCACTTTTTTATCCTAATATTTGTAATTTGGAAATCTGAGCACATTGCTGTTTCGTTCTGCTATGAAATGTTGAGTCACAAAATGCTGAGGAACCATAACACTGAGCACAAGTATCCTAATACAATATGGGTGAAAGCAAAAACAGTATTTTTCATGGTTGCAAGTCCCCCTCCCTGCACCACCCCATGTGGGAACTAACTCCCCACACCCTTGAACGTGTATTTACGACTCACAATTCCATGGTTGCACAAACTCAAGACAAGGGCAAAGTCACCCAAAACAAAAGATTTATTACCAGTGCACACACAAAAAAAATGCAGTGGCAGTGATTTCATTTGAAAACTGTCATTATAACATTCTTTTTCTCATCATCTTATGATTCGCGCACTTGAAGCTTGCAGAAAGTGATCTCAGCCACTTGTACATATACAGTATATATTTTGTGACACTTAAAGCACTCTCTTTCTTTTACATGTTTTGTCTTTTCTGTTTGCTGCATTTTTGTATATTATAGCATTTCATGACGGCCCAGGTGATATGTTGCACTAGCTCAGATTAGTTACTGTAATGCTGCTTCACTCTGCATAGATTCTGACAGGGTCTAGTATTATTAACAATCGCCACCAGATGTTTCTGAAAATTTAAAAAAGTATTAATGCTGGCACTCTATATGCATTAAGTTGTGTGTCTTAGAGACAAGTTGCTACTTAAATGTTTATGTTTACATGGTGATGAAGATTAAATCTAAGATCAATAATGCCATGAATATTGCTTTTAATTAAATGCACTAACATATGTTTATAAATTGCTTTCCGTAATGCACAAACATATGTTTAGAAATTGCTTTCCCTACATGTTAGGTTAAAGGGAAAGGAATTTATATTGGAAAATAGTTGATAATATATTTTGCGGGACCTTCTTTTAAAGTGGATTCTTGATAGCAGTTTTCCATATGTTGGGAAGGTAGCGTTCATATTTCTGTTGAACACAAACAAAAGTATACACCTGTTGAATACAGTTTTAATTGGTCAGGCCAGCTTATTAGCTTCTAGAGGGATGATTTTAGGTGGTAGTTGAAATAGAACTGAAGAATCACAGTTTTTTCATTTGACATAGTGGATGCTTAATATGGCTAGTGGGAGAGGCTGGATAGTAAAGGGTAGTAAAACGATAGGCTTAGTGTTTAGATTGGTTTTAAATAGTATTGTTGCTGGCTTGCTGGAGTGTAGTGAAGTTAATAATGATGGTTTGGAATCTGATATACAACTTTTTGGTAGTTTTTTCTATTGGTTTTTATGAGGATAACATTTTTGATTTAAAGTTTGGCTAAGGCTATGGTTTTCTGGTTTCTTTACACATAACCAAGAGGCTTTGGGATTGGATGCAGTGTTTTCATGTAGAGTATTGAGATACTGTTTTATCTGTCACACAGTTGATACAATGCTGCTTCCTACAGGGAGCTGGCTTTGCAGGATGTGTAGTGGTCTATACTCACACAGTGTGGTAGCCGTGGTACTACCTGGGAAAACAAACTATGTAGAGTTGACTTGCAGCACTGTGGTAAACTTTGTTGTGCAGTTAAGGCAACCCCAGTAACCCAGTGGTCAGATATGCTGATGAAAACTGTGTGCATGAGTCTTTCATTTGTGTATTTGATGACCTGAAGTAGTTGACTTCATTTGGTCTTCAAGCTGTAGGTTACGGATCTGTATCAGATCCGACACTGCTGCATATCCAGCATCTGATCTGAGCTCTAAACTCCTCCCCTTACCCATAATGGCCAGTGTCTTCTATATCCCTTCAGATCTCGTTTGCCACTGGAAAAGCAAGCATCATTATCTGAGTTCTAGGCTAGTTGTTGGGTTTGTGAGTGATTCTTGAGACTTTACTCTCTTTCTTAACTTCTTTTTCTCACTTTTTTATCTCTCTATCCTCCTGGCGCAGTTGTTGAATAAAAAAAAAAAAAAAAAAGTTACCCCCTTTCAGGTTTCTGAAAGTGCACAGAGTGTGGCCATAAGCTCTCCCCAGCCAATGGCCACACTCTGTGCGTGGTATTACTGGGGCGGCTCACCTGCAAACCTCCTGTCCTATCTGTGCTGGGTTTAATCCCAGAGCACTGAAGGACAGGAGGGATAAACTTATCCTGAAGGGACTACTTCCCTCCTCGGAGACTGTAACCCCTACACCCTCCTCGTCAGGAGCAGCAGCAGCAACTTCTTCCTCTTCCCTGGCCTCAGGGACTCAAAGTCCCACCAAGAGTTCCGGGGAAGGGAAGAAGTCTAGTAAAGACAGGCCGAGTAAGTAGTTCTCGGACCACTGGGCCCTGGCCAGCCCGCCGCCTAACGTTAGGCCAGAAACCAGGCCTGGATTGCCCCTGCTCCATTCTCCTAGGTTCTTCCCAGAGGAATCCTGGATCCGGTCGCCTGTCAGGGCTTCCCCTCACTGGCATAGAGACTAGTGTCTGTGGCCTCGTCCTCCCGCTCCACTCAGAGCCTAAGTGAAGTGGAGATGGATAAGATGATGGGGAGGTTTATCCGCACCCAAATTCAGTCGAGGGTCTTCCATGCTCCCTGTCCCTCTGGAGGGGGGAGCTCTCAGCCTTTTTTCATGCTGATCACTCCTTCTTCGGTCTGACCTGCGGTTTCGGAGCCCCTTGATACAAGACCCATTGGGGTTGAGGGGTCGGCGCTGACGGTACTTTGTACCTCGACGCCTGCCACTGCCTTGAGCATATCGGATCTGACTGGGTCGAATCTGAGCTCTCGTAGCTGTAGTCTCGGGGTCGGATCCAAAGGGTTGCTGTCAACACCGAGTGTGTCAGAACACAATATTCTCTTCGACATCTCAGCTCTTGGAGTCTCTGCTCTGACTCCCCTGTCGGGTCAGAGGGGAACGGCTCCCACTAGTACTTCTCAGGATGTCTGTTCTCCTTCAGCCTTTGATGTGGTGCAGAGGGTTCTTTCTGTGCTGTTGAAACCCTTGACCATCTCGTCCTCGGACTCCATCCTGACTCCCTCTGCTTTGGGTACGGTCCTGACCATCTTATCCTCTCAGGGATAGCCTGTGTCCGTTTTGCCTCAGGAAGCTCCCCTGAGGGAGCAGCAAGACATTGACGAATCCTCCCCAGACAGTCCCACTGAGGAGGGTCCTCGCAAACAGACGTGTAAAAGGAGGCTCCTGGACTCCCCACCGGAGTCCCTCACCAAAGACATTGATTTGGAGGAAGGGGAAGGATGTTCATTGTGTTTCACTGTTGCAGTCATCACTGTAGGGTTCTTCCTGCCGGAAGGCAGCCCTCGGTCGGCAAGAATCCCAAAGTCTGGGTCCGGCGTCGGCTGTGTACTCACCCTCCCTGATGTCAGAGCGCCAGGGGTACAAAGCTCCCAGCCGACGCCATGTTCTCCAGTCTTTCTTGCCGTGCGGTGGAAGCAGTTCGCAAGTGCCGGTCAGCTGACTGCTGTTATTTTTGATGCTTCATTCCAAAGACATTCTTCTTTTCAAAGCTAAGTACCCCGTTGGGGAAACTTTTTTCTTGCTCCAGACCGATGTCAGAAAAAGTTAATAATTGTATTTCATGTGGGAAGCAAATACCTCATAAGGATTTTCACTCTTACTGTATTCCTTGTCTAGGCCCTGACCACGATGTAGCTAGTTGTCGGTTTTGTGCTAGATTTAATCAACGTACTATTAAACGGAGATACGATTTTGCCTTTCATTACTTTGGGAGGCAATTTAATTATAACATGTCGGACACGCTTCCGACTACCGGAGTTCATAAAAGGCGCATGGATAAGGATAGGCCTCCGAGGTCCAAATCAGACGACAGTTTACAATCAGAGCCAGCTGCGGTTTGGCCATCATCAGTGAGGTGATTTCGCAGCCCCTGTCTTCGTCCATTACAGAACTTCTTGCCGAAATGGACTCCCACGAGGAGCCAAGTAGGCCTTCAGATACTCCAGGTGCAGGACCTTTGGATAATGCTCCCTCAGATGGGTCCGGAGCCGCTGTGCAGGTACCGGCTTCCGAGGGGGTTTTCAGGCCTACGCAGCTTCAGGTAAAGGCAAAGACAAAGACTCCTCCTAAAACAAAGACTCAAGCCCAGGCCTCCTCTGATCTGGGACCTAAATCTCAAAAACAAATGCTTAAAATGGCGGAGGACTTGCTAACAATGATTAGGGGTTCCCATCCACCTCCAGACAAAAGGCCAAGACAAGAATTGGATTATGAATCCTGTGATCAGGTATCTATCTCTTCAATGTCTTCCTCTGAACAGGATTATACTTTCCCTCCTTATGAGGATTCTGATGCTGAGGAATCCATTCCTTCAGCTTCTCCTCCTGAGGATTATTCTTTTCGGGAAACTTTACATGACATGAGGGAACATTTTCACTGGGAAGGACAGGAGTACTCTGAATCTAAGAGAAGGCTTAGGGATTTCCTTCTTCTTCCCCAACACAGACCCCTGGCTATTCCTCCTATTTTGAATATTGTGGATGATGTCTTTTCTGAGTCTAATTTAACTCCTGACTCCTTTCCTCCGGCCCCTGCTAAGCCTGACAGATATTACAGAGTCCCTGACTCCCACCAGTTTCTATTTAAAAATCCTACTGCTGATCCAGAAACCATTTCTCAGGGTCCTAAGGGTGTTAAGACTGCCACTGTTAAGAACCCTATTCCATCAGATAAGGATTCTAGAGCTTTGGAGAGATGGGGCAAAAAAGTGTACACTTCTGCTACTTTATCTATTAGGGCTTTAAATTGTCAATTTCATATACCATTTCTGCATGTGCAGACAGTAAGGAAATACAAGATTTGACGCATGCTATTGTGCAGGTGGGGAAGTACACCTTACACTGTGGTTTTGATGCTTTGGAGGCCTCTTGCAGGGTGGCTGCCACTGGCATGGTCATTAGAAGGCATGCTTGATTAAAGGAACAAAATGTGTTTGATCAAGTAAAAGCGAAATTACTGGATGCTCCTGTTCAACATAATGTTTTGTTTGGGTCTAAGGCTGAAGAGGTTATAAAGAAAATGGAGGATAAGGCAAAATCCATGCAAACGGTTAAGGATTTCTTACAAGTTCAGCCTCCTAGATTTAGCAGAAATTGGCCAGCTAAAAATTGGTCCTTTCCCAGCTCGGACAGGCCTCAGAGGGGTAGATATAGGTGCCCCAGAGGGAGGGCCCAAGCACAGACCTCTTATAGACCTAGACAGTGGAGTGCTTCCACCCCCAGGGGTGGAGAAGATAGGTCTCAACCTTATAGGAAACGGGCTCAATGACTCCCCCTGCATGGCTCCAGGAACCTCTCTCCTGGAAGCTCCTCTGGGAGGAAAACTTTCTCTTTTTCACCGAAATTGGACTTACATAACCCAAGACAAGTGGGTTCTGGATGTAGTTTTAAGAGGTTACAAATTCCACTTTCACACCTTACCAAAACCAAACAGATGGCCAGACCTACCAAAAACTAAATGGGCAGAGGCATTAAAACAGGTGAGGTCCCTGGCTATGAGGGCCATAGAACTGGTTCCAAATTCAGAGACGGGAACAAGGCTTTTATTCAAGACTCTTTCTAGTTCCCAGAAAGCAAAATACTTGGAGACCCATCCTGGATCTGTCAGTCTTAAATACTTTCCTGGAGATACCAAAGTTCAAGATGCTTACTCTGCAGCAACTCCTGCCAATGTTGAGCAAAAATGCATGGATGGTGACATTGGACTTAAAGGAGGCTTACCTACACATTCCTATCAGACAGGAGTGTAGAAGATATCTCAGGTTCAAGGCAGGCTCGAAACATTACCAATTCTCTGCACTGCCCTTTGGCTTGTCTACTGCGCCCAGGGTCTTTACCAAGTGCCTGGCACCAGTAGTAGCTTACTGCAGACTCAAGGGAATTCAAATTTACCCTTATCTGGACATCTGCCTTATTCAAGCAGACAGCAAGGACATTTTACTCCAGCACCTGGAATTTGTTCAGAATCTACTCAAGTACCTGGGATTCACTGTGAACGTAAAAAAGTCAAATTTGGCACCCACTTAACAGATAACTTTCCTGGGTGCTCTTTTAAACACAACAACCCAGATGGCATTCCTGATGCCAGAAAAACAACTACAGCTGGCTTCAACTTTCAAAAGCCTGGCGTTAATGTCTCAGCTAACTGCAATGAAATTCCTGCAGGCTTTGGGTTACATGGCTTCCTGCATCCTACTCATACCATATGCAAGACTGCATATGAGGAAGATACAATGGTACCTAAAAAGCGTATGGTCCCAGCATTTTCACAGTCTGGAAACAGTTATTGCTGTCTTGCCTTGCCTGCAAAAGGAATTCCATTGGTGGGCCACGGCATGTCTTCAAAACAAAGGGAAAGCCTTCAGTCTACCTCCAGCCTACCAAGTGATAACCACGGACGCCTCGGATTATGCATGGGGAGAACACTTGTAGGGGAAAGGCCTGCAAGGTTTTTGGACAGAGGATCAGAAGCATCTACAAATCAATTTAAAAGAGATGTTAGCTGTGCAGAATGACCTCTTGGCTTTCAGGGATCTTTTACAGCCAGGGCAGCTACTGATACGGACAGACAACACTACAGTTATGTGGTACATAAACAAGCAAGGGGGTTCACACTCCTACCCCCTTTGCAGACTAGCCATGACTCTATGGAACACGGCACTAGCTTGCAAAGTGGACCTACAAGCTCAATTCCTGCCAGGGAAACAAAACACTCTGGCAGACAGCCTGAGCAGGAACCTGTCAGACCCACACGAGTGGATGCTAGACACCCAAATATTCAAGATGATTACAGAAGCCTGGGGCTGCCCGGACACAGATCTATTTGCATCTCCCCACAACTACCAGTTGCAGACTTTTTGCACAAGGACATATCACAAGCTAGCATGGAAAGTGGATGCTCTCTCATTCAGTTGGAGGAACCTCTTGGGGTATGCCTTTCCACCACTACCTCTTCTACCAAGGGTGTTATTAAAAATAAAACAGGACAAACCAAAGATGATCTTACTAGCCCTGAATTGGCCTCGACAATTTTGGTACTCAACACTGATAAATCTATCCCAGGAACCTCCTTGGATTCTCCCTCAGATTCCAAATCTTTTGTCTCAACATCAGGGCCAGGTCCTGCACTCTCATATCAAAACTCTCAGCCTGGCAGCCTGGTGTATTCAGGGTCTATAATTAATCCTACCCTTTCCAAACAGGTCATGGATGTTATCTTAGAAGCCAGAAGGCCTAGCACTAGGAAATCTTATGAAAGTAAATGGAAGAGATTTTGCACCTGGATGCATGCTTAGGAATCAGATCCTCACATTCCAAATATTCCATTGATTTTACATTACCTAACAGATATGTTGCATAAGGGTTTATCTTTTTCCTCCATAAAAATACATGCCTCAGCTATCTCTGCACAGTGCACCCCAGCATACCAGGTTATACCTCATACCATGCTTTTCAGTCAGTGTGCCGAACAGTCACAGCCCTTAAGACTAAACAACACACCTGATACACTTGTATAGGTGACTCTATCGTCAGGCACACTGACGTCCCGCTCACCAGGCTGAACAAGGAGAGGGTCACGGTGAGCAGCCTGTCGGGTGCTAGGATCCGCCACATAACACAAGCACTCAGGTCACTCCAAGGCAAGTGCAAATATGACTCAGTCATTGTACATGCTGGTGTGAATGACCTGAGACGTACCTCCCTGGACTACATGAAAAGAGACATAAAGGAGCTCTCTGAGCATGTAGCCCAGGCCGGTATGACCCTGACCTTGAGTAGCATCTTACCCTCACCAAGAATGATGCCACAATATGAAGACAAGATGATCAATTTCAGCAATTGGCTTAAGTACTGGTGTCATTCTAAGGGGATCCAATGCCTGTCAGCTTGGGATGATATGCTCGACAAGCTACAATGCTTCGCTAGGGACGGCTTGCACCTGTCACCCGTGGGCTTTCGGTTATTGGCAAAGGCTCTTGCTACCCCCATAGTGCCTTTTTTAGGCAAGGCTCAAAAGACAAACCCACCCCCATAGGTATCACAAGGGATAAGAAACTAAGAGTAATGCTACTCAACGCCAGAAGTCTAAACCTCAAGATGCACGCACTCGAAACTCTCCTTAGCATGGAGAACATCGATATCTGTGCAG